>NC_058412.1:87216915-87320186 GCF_002201575.2 Neomonachus schauinslandi | reverse complement strand
CCCCCTCACTGAAATGGACAGATCGTCTAAGCAAAAGATCAACAAGGAAATAAAGGCTTTAAATGACACACTGGACCAAATGGACTTCACAGACATATTCAGAACATTCCATCCCAAAGCAACAGAATACACATTCTTCTCTAGTGCCCATGGAACATTCTCCAGAAGAGATCACATCTTAGGTCACAAATCAGGTCTCAACTGGTACCAAAAGATTGGGATCATTCCCTGCCTATTTTCAGACCATAATGCTTTGAAACTAGAACTCAATCACAAGAGGAAAGTCGGAAAGAACTCAAGTACATGGAGGATAAAGAGCATCCTACTAAAGAATGAATGGGTCAACCAGGAAATTAAAGAAGAATTAAAAAAATTCATGGAAACATATGAAAATGAAAACAAAACTGTTCAAAATCTTTGGGATGCAGCAAAGGTAGTCCTAAGAGGAAAGTATTTAGCAATACAAGCCTTTCTCAAGAAACAAGAAAGGTCTCAAATATACAACCTAACCCTACACCTAAAGGAGCTAGAGAAAAAACAGCAAATAAAGCCTAAACCCAGCAGGAAAACAGAAATAATAAAGATCAGAGCAGAAATTAATGAAATAGAAACCAAAAGAATAGTAGAACAGATCAACGAAACTAGGAGCTGGTTCTTTGAAAGAATTAACAAGATTGATAAACCCCTGGCCAGACTTATCAAAAAGAAAAGAGAAATGACCCAAATCAACAAAATCATGAATGAAAGGGGAGAGATCACAACCAACACCAAAGAAATACAAACAATTATAAGAACATATTATGAGCAACTCTATGCCAGCAAATTAGATAATCTGGAAGAAACGGATGCATTCCTAGAGATGTATCAACTACCAAAATTGAACCAGGAAGAAATAGAAAACCTGAACAGACCTATAACCACTAAGGAAATTGAAGCAGTCTTCAAAAATCTCCCAAAAAACAAAAGCCCAGGGCCAGATGGCTTCCCAGGGGAATTCTACCAAACATTTAAAAGAGAATTAATACCTATTCTTCTGAAACTGTTCCAAAAAATTGAAATGGAAGGAAAACTTCCGAACTCGTTTTTTGAGGCCACCATTACCTTGATCCCAAAACCAGACAAAGACCCCATCAAAAAGGAGAATTACAGACCAATATCCTTGATGAACATGGATGCAAAAATTCCCACCAAAATACAAGCCAATAGGATCCAACAGTACATTAAAAGGATTATTCACCACGACCAAGTGGGATTTATCCCTGGACTGCAAGGTTGGTTCAACATCCACAAATCAATCAATGTGATACAATACATTAATAACAGAAAGAACAAGAACCATATGATCCTCTCAATAGATGCAGAAAAAGCATTTGACAAAGTACAGCATCCTTTCTTGATCAAAACTCTTCAGAGTATAGGGATAGAGGGTACATACCTCAATATCATAAAAGCCATCTATGAAAAACTCACAGCAAATATCATTCTCAATGGGGAAAAACTGAGAGCTTTCCCCCTAAGGTCAGGAACATGGCAGGGATGTCCACTATCACCACTGCTATCCAACAAATGAAGCCCTAGCCACAGCAATCAGACAACAAAAAGAAATCAAAGGCATCCAAATTGGCAAAGAAGAAGTCAAACTCTCACCGTTTGCAGATGATATGATACTTTATGTGGAAAACCCAAAAGACTCCACCCCAAAACTGCTAGAACTCAGACAGGATCAGTAAAGTGGCAGGATATAAAATCAATGCACAGAAATCAGTGGCATTCCTATACACCAACAACAAGACAGAAGAAAGAGAAATTAAGGAGTCGGTCCCATTTACAATTGCACCAAAAACCATAAGATACCTCGGAATAAATCTAACCAAAGAGGCAAAGGATCTGTACTCAGAAAACTATAAAATACTCATGAAATAAATTGAGGAAGACACAAAGAAATGGAAAAATGTTCCATGCTCATGGATTGGAAGAACAAATATTGTGAAGATGTCAATGCTACCTAGAGCAATCTACACATTTAATGCAATACCTATCAAAATACCATCCTCTTTTTTCAGAGAAATGGAACAAATGATCCTAAAATTTGTATGGAAGCATTAAAGTCCCCGAATAGCCAGAGGAATATTGAAAAAGTAAAGCAAAGCTGGTGGCATCACAATTCCGGACTTCCAGCTCTATTACAAAGCTGTCATCATCAAGACAGTGTGGTACTGGCACAAAAACAGGCACATAGATCAATGGAACAGAATAGAGAGCCCAGAAATGGACCCTCAACTCTATGGTCAACTAATCTTCGACAAAGCAGGAAAGAATGTCCAATGGAAAAAAGACAGTCTCTTCAACAAATGGTGTTGGGAAAATTGGACACCCTCATGCAGAAGAATGAAACTGGACCATTTCCTTACAGCACACAAAAAATAGACTCCAAATGGTTGAAAGACCTCAATGTGAGACAGGAGTCCATCCAAATCCTAAAGGAGAACACAGGCAGCAACCTCTTCGACCTCAGCCACAGCAACTTCTTCCTAGAAACATCGTCAAAGGCAAGGGAAGCAAGGGCAAAAATGAACTATTGGGACTTCATCAAGAGAAAAAGCTTCTTTACAGCAAAGGAAATAGTCGACAAAACCAAGACAGTTGAGAGAATGGAAGAAGATATTTGCAAATGACATATCAGATAAAGGACTAGTATCCAAGATCTAGAAAGAACTTATCAAACTCAACACCCAAAAAAACAAATAATCCAGTCAAGAAATGGGCAGAAGTCATGAACAGACATTTTTCCAAAGAAGACATCCAAATGGCCAACAGACACATGAAAAAGTGTTCAACATCTCTCAACATCAGGGAAATCCAAATCAAAACCTCAATGAGATACCACCTCACACCAGTCAGAATGGCTAAAATTAACAAGTCAGGAAACGACAGATGTTGGTGGGGATGCAGAGAAGGGGGAACCCTCCTACACTGTTGGTGGCAATGTAAGCTGGGGCAGCCACTCTGGAAAACAGTATGGAGGTTCCTTAAAAAGTTGAAAATAGAGCTACCCTATGACCCAGCTATTGCACTACTGGGTATTTACCCCAAATATACAAATGTAGGGATCCGAAGGGGTAAGTGCACCCTGATGTTTATAGCAGCAATGTCCACAACAGCCAAACTGTGGAAAGAGCCAAGATGTCCATCGACAGATGAATGGATAAAGAAGAGGTGGTATATATATATATATATATATATATACAATGGAATATTATGCAGCCAACAAAAGGAATGAGATCTTGCCATTTGCAATGACATGGATGGAACTGGAGGGTATTATGCTGAGTAAAATAAGCAACCGGAGAAAGTCATGTATCATACGACCTCACTGATATGAGGAATTCTTAATCTCAGGAAACCAACTGAGGGTTGCTGGAGTGGTGGGGGGTGGGAGGGATGGGGTGGCTGGGTGATAGACACTGGGGAGTATATGTGCTATGGTGAGTGATGTGAATTTTGTAAGACTGTTGAATCACAGACCTGTACCTCTGAAACAAATAATACATTATCTGTTAAAAAAAAAAAAGAAGGTAGCAGGAAGGGAAGAATGAAGGAGGGGAAATCGGAGGGGTAGACAAACCATGAGAGACTATGGACTCTGAGAAACAAACTGAGGGTTCTAGAGGGGAGAGGGGTGGGGGGATGGGTTAGCCTGGTGATGGGTATTAAAGAGGGCACATACTGCATGGAGCACTGGGTATCATACACAAACAATGAATCATGGAATACTACATCAAAAACTAATCATGTAATGTATGGTGATTAACATAATAAAATAAAATAAAGAATATATAAAAAAAGAAAGTTAATTGTCTTTTGGGAAGGAGCCGATTATCGTTCCCTCAACATTTGAGGTACCCCATGCCATTTAACAGAACAAAGACTTTGCATTCACTTCTCAGCACAAAAGGGGAGTTTCCATCCTCCCCATCAAAACAAAAATGAAAAAAAAAAAAAAGATTTTTTACATCATGGGCCTCAAGCCATCCTGCTTAAGACTTTTCTGTCAGAAAAGTCTTCAAACTTCCATTTTTATTTTAGATGAACACAGACATGATTCCTGATGACCAAAGCAGGAAAAAAAGCAACCTGGAGGCGAACGTGGCTAAACACGGCTGCGCGGTCTGTCCGATTCGGCTAAGTGTGCGGGCCCGCAGAGCCCCGAGCGGGGCACCGGCGCCCTCCCCACAGACCGTCGTTGCATGTCTGGCACAGGACCTGCTGAGAGTTGGTGTCCCTGCGGTCAGTTTGCGAAGAGGCAGACTGGGATCTTGCACTACATCGTGCCTCCTCACGTGGGAGGTCTGGGTTCTCAGCAACGGGAAGCCGGTATTTCCTTCCCAGTTTCTGGTATTCCACTCATTCAACGCTTAGTGGACAGACGCCTCTGGGGTGCTGACAGAAGGTGTCATTTCCAGGGAGGCCACCACCTCCAAGGGATGACACGCCCCTCTTCCTCAAAACATGTCTCTAAACTCTCAACTGCACCTCAAAAACTGTAACTGTACCTTTTGTATAAGCTGCTGACGTCTGGGCACCCTAAGAACAGTCGTGCAGAGCTCCACCCCCAGCACGGGTGCCTGGGCCACCAGCTACAGCCGGACAAGGGCAGAAGGGCAGGGGAGTGGCGTTTGCCAGGCGCCAACCTCTCCCAGGGTCTTGCCTAAGCCCCACGTGAGCTCTGAGGCTGGGCTGACCCCTCATCTCACAGCTGAGGAAAGGAAGGCTCAGAAACGTTGAGGGTGTGTGTTTCTGCGGCGACTTGGAAGCAGGCGGGGCTCTGTGGCCACAGGGACAGGGCGGGGCGCCGCCAGAGGCTGGCAGGCCCTGCTGAGGTGGCAGGGCCAGGCTGCATTCTGGGGCCAGGGAGCCCCTGTGGCCACCGCATTGGGAGGTGCTGCCCCGGTCTGCACCGGGGCACTGATGCGCGTGTTCTCTTCATCTCTATTTCTAATTTGTTCTGTTGACGAGTAATCTCTCCCTGGTCTCAATATTTCTTTTTTTTTTTTTTTTTTTGGCCAAGCCAAAGCCACATGCCTACCTCATGCCATGACTGGCTTTCTTGTTTTTATTTTTATTTTTTTTTTAAGAATCCACCTATTTATTTGTCAGAGAGAGAGGGAACACAAGCAGGGGGAGTGGCAGGCAGAGGGAGAAGCAGACTTCCGCAGAGCAGGGAGCCTGATGTGGGGCTCGATCCCACACCCCTGGGATCATGACCTGAGCTGAAGGCAACCGCCCAACCGACTGAGCCACCCAGGCGCCCCTGGTCTCAATATTTCAAGTCTGGCCTCTAGGTGTGCATTGCTGGGGGAACTGGAATGTAAATAAATCTGACTTCACCTTGAAAAATCTCTGCCCCTCCCACTTATTTTTCCTTTGGGTGCCTCAGAAAAAAGCAGAAGCAGATGGCTCTGTGGGCCATTTTTCTGCACGTGGCACCTGCAGATCTGGCCCGAGGCTCGTGCTGGGGAGGGGCGCTGGCCCAGGGTGGGGGGATTTGTCATTCGGCATCTGCATCTGCTTTCTTTAGGGACAACCCCTCGTGAATGGCGGATGGCCCCGCCCATTGTCAGGCAGACGCGCGGGACAACCACAGCAGTGCCACCTCATGGCTCCCTCTCCACCCGAGTCCCCTCCGCTGCGCGCAGCCAGAACAGCCTTGCTGAGGATCTCTGAGCGAGCTGGGCAGCCCCGTCGGTGCTCAGAGCTGCAGGCAGTCCTCACGGAGCCTGCAGGGGCCCTGCGGGCCTGGCACGAAAGAGGTTGCACCCGTATGGTCCTCATCCTCACGGTTCCCAGGGCCCAAGCTCACTTTTCATTCCTTCAAAAGCCCTCTTCAGCTCAACACAGACTTCCACAGATGGCTCAGGGTCATCTCAGAAACATGTGTGGGTCAGGCGGGGACTGCTCCTGCAGGCCCAGAAGTCACTTCACACACAAGGTTGGTACTAAAAATACCTTACTTAAGGCAATAGTAGGAGAATGTGTCTCAGAGAGCCTTCTTCCCCACCATCCTGTAGGCTATACGGGGCTTTCAGGTTATAAGGTGCTCCCTCCTCCAGTCTGAAGCAGTCCTGCGAGTGTGAACCCAGGGGGGGAAGGTCAGGCCCCGGACTGACGGCGCACACATGGAAGCAACCGTCAGCTGTGGCCAGTCAGCCTGGCATCATGCACTGTCTGCTTTTACCAGCAGCATACTGGATATCTCCAAGGACACCATCACTCACCCGTATTACTTGCTCATTTCTATAGCAAGCTGTTCACTTGTGTTAATTATCTACAGTTTTCTTCAGCTCTAATCAAGGAATGAATTGAAGTATTTTAGTGCCTTCATTAATTTCACACCTTTTCTCCTCTATATGATGGCTTGCTCATGTTTCTTCTAGAATAAGTAAAAGATTCTTTTCAATTATTCCAGTGAAGTGATCTGCTCCTGCTTTTCTTGTTACCAGGGTCACACCAGCTCAGGTTAGCAAGACACATGCCCAACTCATACCATTTGATGGATGTCTACAGAATGACGGCCAGGTGTGGCCAGGTGGTGGAGGAGCCTGCCCCAGGAGCATCCACTCTGGGGAAGGGGAGACAGCATAGGTGCATGTCAGGGTCTGCTTAGGATGCTATGGAGTCAGCAGGGGCACCATCCATGCTCAGAAAGCCACGTAAGTCCCCCTGTAGGAGGCGGCAGCTGAGCTGGGGAGGTGTGAGCCAATGCAGGGTTGCAGATGAGGCTGACTATGGGTGCACGTGCTCAGAGGGGGAGAACAGGGAGTGTCTGGGGAAATGTCATGAAGCCATGGAGTGGCCAGCCCTTCACCCAGGACTTCCAGTCTGCAGGCAGCCCCACTCCCTGTGCCCCACCCTCCCGGGCTTTCTTGGCTCCCACGAAGAGACTCTCAGACCTCGCAGGTGGCATGCAAGTAGTCACACTTCAGGAGGCTCTTGGTTTCCCCCCAGGGATAAACTGTACCCATCTGTCTGTGGAAGTTTCCTTCCCAGATGGCAAGCTGCACTCAGGTCCCTGAGTGAACCTACAGCTCTGCCCGCCCTTGGCTCACACGTACGCAGACCTGCAGGCACTGGGACAAACGGGGAGCAGCAGTCTGGCTTGTGTCGGCCCCCCCAACACTGTTTCTGCTCCTCCTCCAGCATGAGAGAGTCCTCAGCAGCGCGTCCAAGAGGCTGGGCCAGACCAGGGTGAGACTCTGGAGCTGGTTCAGCCCTCTCCCTCGCCTGGCCCTCCGCTCTGCCCGCCCCTTTGGTCCTCATCCCATCTGGCTCTGAGATGCCTGCGGAGGAGAGGAGGTGAGAATTCAGCCCCCAGCCTGAGCGGTGGCCTACTCAGAAGTGTACTGGAACACCGTAGCCCTTCCAGATGGGCCTTCCCTGACCCGTTTCTGTCCCTGGGAGGCATGGCGGGTCATGAAGATGAAGGGCAGTGAGCCCAATAGCCAGGGGTGGACTTGGGGTGGCTTCCCAACACTGCAGAAGTTAGCAGGGAGGGCACAGACTCTGCAGATCTGAAGACCAGCAGCCACCTCCATGCACTGGGTGGGCAAACTGAGACCCCCTTTCTGTGTTTCAGGGCTACCGGGTCCCTAGGAAGCCCCTGCCAGCAGACACCTTTATACGCTTGGAGAAGGACGTAAGAACATCCTGCTACTGAAGGCGGACCTGAGGGGTCTGGCCTTTTAATCATGTGGGCTTGCCACCCAGGCACAGGACCTGAGCCATGGCGGTGAAACCCGCGGACTATGAGGATGACTGAATGAGGGCCTGTGGGTGGGACCGCAGCACTGACTGACCTCAGCCCAGCACTGTGGGGCACTCCCCGAGGCCCCGGGGTCACTCCTATTTGCAGACTCCTGGCTCACAGCAGCACGCTTGTTGCTGCAGCTGTTTCTGGGAAGGCAGCACTTCTTATGTTCAAGCTCAAACTTCTGAAAGTGACTTTTGTATGGTTTTGGGTAGGACAGTCAGATAAAGAGCAACCATACTCCCCCCACAGACACTTGTCACCAGCACACGCGGGACAGCTAACTTGTTGGAGCTAAAGAGGATGGGCAAGTGGTCAGGCTAGTCCCCTGCTTGATGGGCTGATGGAAGTCAGCCTCATCTTCTCCTCCCTGGGAACAAAATAAAAAATGTGATTTCAAAGGTCATGCTCTCAAAATGGATCATGCGGAATGCTGTACATGGTTTCCCCCGCCCTGGGGCTTGTTACACGGCAGAAACAGCCACAGAGAGCACACGTTTAACTCTCAACAGCCAGTCCCGGTTATGCTGGCCACGACCCATCTGCTGTTCAGATGGCCACTGTCACCAGTAGTCACATGCCTGACAAAATACTTATCTTTTCAATGACATTATCTGACACATAAGTCTCCCTTCTGTTACTCAAATGAAAATCTCCACCCAAATGGGGGTTCCGTGCTCTGGGGAGAGGCAGATAAGGAGGGGGCAGAGGTCTGGGAACTACAGTGGCCTCCTCACGTCCCAGGGCAGAGCAGGGACAGGAGAAAGAGGTCATTCCATACTCTATACCGAATTAAAGAGCCTCCACAACATGGAAGTTCTGGGCATGGTTGAGGCCTCCAGTATGTATTCACAATACTCTTGGACTGTATTAATAACCTTTGGGTCTCAAAGACAGAGTAGCCCTCTTGGTGGCTGACCTGATGTGTAAGAGCTGGAGGCTTTGGGCTGATACCAGAAGCCCTTTGCACCCAGGATGGGGAAGGCTTTCGCCATCAGAACAAGGAAAAAGTTACTGAGAGCCTGTGTGCCAGGCATTCATTTGGGGGGACCCCAAAATGAAACACCTGGGCCTTGTCTTTGAAGAACTCACTCTGTCCTGCCTCTCATTTGGGCAACCAAAACAGTGCCTAATGGTCTCCTGTGGATGCTGGTCTACTTCCTCAGGGATAGGGTCCTGCATCCAGTTCTTCAAGAAGAGCAAGGCTATCACTACCCATCCTTCCCTGTGTTGCTCCTTGGCCCCCAGGTTTGAGTGGAAGCCTTTGGAGCTTACCAGGACACCAGGTCAGAAGAGAGCATCTTCTGTCCAGTGTTGGTGAAAACTTGAATGGCAGCCTAAAGACACCTAAAGGTAGCTTACTAATCTATATTCCCTTCAGGAAGCTAGGTAAAAAATAGGCAAGTCTTAATTTCCTCTTGTTTAGTTGGTTGTAGAAATAATGCAATCACAGCAGTGGGCAGATAAAGAAAGATGCTCAGGGATTTCCTATCTGCCACCAAATAAAGACAAACATTTCAGCTGGGTGTAAAAAGGTAGGTGAAAATTTGCTGGTATATTTAAGCTTCTAGGAAACCTTCTAAAGCTTGGCAACTTGCTTTTTCAAAAGGAATTTTTTTTTTTCCCCGTTTGCTTTTGTTTTTCGCTTGGAATTTCTGTTCTGCAACAGTGCAGGTTCTAAGTGTCCCTTTCACCTGCACTAAAGCTGTGGAACGTTCTACTTTGCCATATTGTTTGCCAAATTCATATTCTCCACCTCAAAACATTCATTCAAGTAACTGAGCTCATTGCCAAATAAAAGAGTAGAAGGCAGTCTAATTTTTCAGAACACCATTTAAATGGAGAATTTTTAAACTGCACGTAGCTCTTAAGAGCTGTAATTTAACAAGAGCAAATTTTCTAAACAAGATAAGCATCTCGCTTCCTGGCAATGATTCATCTGGTTATATTTGGGGATGATACGCAGCTGCTATGATATAAGCTGCCATAACTGTAGGCCAGTCGTGGCTCTGAAACAGGGAGCTACTTCTGAGCACTTGGTAACTAGCTACTGTCCCAGGCTGGCGAGACCGCCCGCCGCTCTGGCCCCCGTGCCTCCCCACCTCCTCACGGGCCTCCAGGATCTTCTCTGGGCTATGGCTGGTCTGCTCCTGACTGGCCGGCACCTGTGCCACCAAATATTTGGAATATTTCCCCTTCTTACAAATGTCCTGGGGACAGTGACGTTGAAAGAAGCTGCTAGACTTTTGTTTTCCACACTCTCTTGTCAGCAGTTATTAGTGGATGCACATAACTAAACTGACTCGTTGGTAACAAATCAGGAAATCCTACAGGAACCATACGTGTATATGCTAGCAGAGGTGGGAGGGAGGTGCCGAAGGCACAGGACCCCAGAAACATAAATGGCAGCTCACACGTTGAGGGGCAGCTGGACTTTGGGAGCTGTGCTTTGCTGTTCAGTTGCTGGGGCGGGTCCGGCCGAGGAAGAGGAGTCCTGGAAACAGACAAGAGGAGACAGGAGTGAGTCGACAGGAGGCCCCTGCCCCAGAGAAGAGAAAGGCAACGTCAGGCTGGAGTCCAGAGGCACCTGTTTTCTCCTCACCGGCCTCATCTTCCAGCCTTCAAAACCCTCAGGTCCCACCTGCCTGGGTTGTTTGTTAATAACATTTTTTTTTTTCAGCCCGTTGGAGGAGCTTGGTGGCCACGGACACCTGTCCTGAAGCAGCTTCCAAGTGCCCCCCAGGAACGGCTCAGATAGTCACTCTTCGGGCCTGGGTCTGGGTTGGTCAGCATCACACTGTGTTTAACATAGAAGAAGGCAGTGTGGGGAGACCTGTTTTTATTCTTAGAACTTGAATTAATTATTCTTGCATTTGTCAAAGAAGACCCAGACAAAACCTTTCATGTGACAAAGCACAAGCTTATGTAAGGGCTGCATTTCCAGGAGCTGAAAATTAACCCCTAAGGAAAACTGGTCCTGTGGCAGTGACTGAGGGGCAGGTGCTGGAGAGCAAGCATTATGCAGGGAGACTGCTGGAGGAGTGGTCTACTTGGAGGTGCTTCCCACTAAGCCTGTGGTGCATGTTAAACTGGACAAGGGAAGTGGTCAAGGGCCAAGCAGAGGGATCTGAGCCCCACGATGATCTCACTGAGGTGATTTTTGCACAGGGAATCCTGTAGACCCAGCCGTAAGGGGCGACACTGTCCCCAGCCCCTCACCACCTGCCTTGCCTGTCCTGCCCCAGCCCTCCCCAGGGCAGCATCCTTCTTCTTGGGCAGAGGTATTTTATGCCACAGTGAGTTGAACTATGTCCCCCCGCCCCCGCCCCCGCCGCAAAGAGATGCCTAAGCCATAGTCCCTGATATCTGTGAAGGTGACCTTGTTTGGAATAAGAGTTTTTGCAGATAAGGTAGATATCCTGAGATGAGATCACCCTTGATTACAGTGGGCCCTAATTCTGGTGACAAGTGTCCTTCTAAGAGACAGAAGAGGAGAACAGAGACACCCAGAGGGGAAGAAGGGCCATGCGAAGACAGAGGCTGAGACAGGTGTGATGCAAGGGATCCGGGCAGCCAGAAGCTGGGAGAGATTCTCCTTTGGTCTCCAGAAGCAACCAACCCTGCCAACACCTTGATTTCAGACTTCTGACCTAAGAACTGATAGAGAATAACTTCCTGGTGCTTTGAGCACCTCCCCCCCCCCGTTTGTGGTACAGTTACAGCAGCCTCAGAGACGGGGATGTCTAGGGGTGTCTGGAGGAGGGTGGGATCCATACCCCTCAAAGCCAAGGGAGCCAGGGGTCTCCTTCCTTCCTCAAGGGTCTGTTTTAGGCTCCCCAACAAGGGACGGGACAGGGATCCTGGAGGGAACTGGATCCAGATGAGCAGGGAGCCAGGCAGGCTTGAGCAGAAGCCTCAGGAGCTGCTGGTGCCTTGGCAGAGGCAGGTGGGGGAGTGGGCTGCTGGGGGGCTTCCCATGGCTCTGACTAGCAAAGATGCACATGGCACCACAGGTGGTCCTCAGGAGGGTGAAGGTCACCAGAAGCAGAAATCACAAAGATGGAATGAGAGATGCACCTGGCACGTGCCCCAGGCAGGCAGAACCACCCTACAACGCAAGCGACCATCACGTCCCTTTCTTGCTTGTGTGGAGGGTTGAGGGGGCCATTTCTCATCAACTCACTGACCAGTTCTGACCATGCTCAGCTGATGAGCTCTATGTGCTACCGGCAGCCCCTGCTAGGCAGTCAGCTTCCCTCCTCCACCAGACCAGGAAAGGTGCCAGAGACCACAGCACATCCACACCTCTGAGAAGTCAGAAAGTCTACTTCTTGTTCTTTGGACAATGGGATGCCTGGTAGAATGAGAATGTGCAAGCAGGAGCGTAACATCCCTTGTGTCTCCCAGGCAACTCCAAGTCTGACAGGAGCTCCTATTCCTGGGAGAGAGAACTTTGATTTTCAAAGGCAGCCGCTTCATGGATTGTGTCCCTGTGGCTGATGCACAGGTGTCATGTTTCCAGAGTGCTGCTTGGGAGCTAGGCTGAACAGAGAGAGACTTCTTGCCTGCTCATCACGCCAGCCCTCTGCCAGAGGGAGACGGAGACCACCAAAGGCTCAGGATTGTTTCCCTTCAGGATAGTTGCCAGTGGAGTTCACCACAGCACCACAGACCTTCAGGCAGGGACCAGAGGGCCCTCCACGGGTGTGGCCACCTGGCTCCGGGACCCCCGGGATATGGAGGACCCACAGCTCTCCTTGAATGGCCATGGGAGAAAGGTTAGGGCCCTTCGTTCACTCCCTAGAACAGGTGTGGGGCAGGGTGGGTAGGCAGATGGTGGTGAGCAGACACTAGAGGAGGTCAGCAGATGTTAGTGAGCGACATCACAACTGGTGAGTTAATGGGAAATGCACCCCCTCGCCCCTCCATGCAGGGAAGACAGTGTGTGAGGGGCAACCAAGTTGTAGGGCTGTTGTGCCTGGAAGGGGCCTGTTCTTGGTGCTCACTGACCTCTGCTGACAGCCTGACTGTCAGGACCGGCTCAGGGCACAAACACAGCCTCTGACCCCAGTGTGGGGCTCACACCGCAGGGGACAAGCTTTGGACTTGTCACGATAGAGGCAGGGCCATAAGAACATACCACAGGGACGTCGTGGGGCCGGGGCCGGAGAGGGCCTCTGTGAGCCACAGGCCGGCCTGTTAGGTGCGGGGCCGAGGGTCGGCCGGGTGAGGGAAGTGTAGAGGCCTACCCGGCAAAAGCTGGGAGAAGCAAGCGCGGCGTGCTTGAAAAACTGGGAAGAGAGGAAAGGCTGGACGAGGGACAAGGGGCAAGCACCCAAGGGCTGCGGAGCCAGGCAGTTCACGGCTCCCTGGGCCGCCATGCGGGTTCTGGTCTTTACCTTGAGGGCAGAGAGAGGCCCTGGAAAGTGGTGGGAGAAAGGCGGAGGTGAGACCAGACCCATGTCTTATAGGGGCACCACGACGTGGCAGAGCAACCGGCCCGAGCCACAGGCCCAGGGAAGCAAGTGTTTCCAAGGGGAAGCCGCGTCCTCAGCCACACTGACTGCTGCTGACCAAGGCCAAGGAAGCTGAAGGGCAGGAGGATCCCTTCAATACGGGGATGCGGGCACGCCCAGCATGCTTGCAGAGAGGGCGGTTGTCGCTGTTGGATGACCAAGGTGGTTCATGCTCCCTGACCCCGCTTCCCAGAACACACAAATGGCATGGGTCTGGTAGGACTCACATTCCCTGCAGCCGAAACCAAGAGGCGGACACTTAACCAACTGAGCCACCCAGGCGCCTCCCTGCTTTTTAAAGGTTTTTCATCATTTTAATATCAAGTGACTATGGTTTTCTGATACATTTTCAAAGTAATATAAAAAGAATAACGGCTCAATTATTTGAGGTCTGTTTTAAGATCACACTGGTTGACGGTGATTCCATGCTTCCCTGGACTGTACCCATGCCATCTTTGGGGCGATGCCAGGAGCGGACAAGAGAGGACCCTGGGGATGACCCTTCAGATCGGCCACCAGGCGACTGTTGGCAGCAGTACGTGGGCAGAGGGCAATCAGCTGGGCACCAGGAGCCACAGGGACACATGGTAACTGGCTTAGACGGAGGCCAAAGCCATGACCCTGCTTTCATCAGGATTCCTCCTGTCCAAATAAACTCTCCTGAAACAGCCAACCAGTCCAAACCACTGACCCAGTGTGGGGACTGCTCGGAGTCTTCTATGCCTGTAAGGCGGCCTGCCTGGGGGGCTCTACTCCCCAGTGTCCTTGAGCAGGTCAAGCCTCAATCCAGCAGGAGGCAACAATGTATGTGGCCAGGGGAGACAGAGAAGATTGATTTCCATCTGCCAGGCAGGGGTGGGGGGCGGGAGGCTGGCTGAGACCGTGGGCTGGGCCCGAGCTTGTGGCATTAGGGCTCCAGACCCCATCTTCGCTGGCATCTGCCAACTCCCGAGGACCAAACATAGGACGCTCCATGTGGCAAAGTGTCAGGAGGCTCAGGGAGGACTAGGGGGTTGCCTGGGCACATGGAGCCACCTGAGACACAGGACTGCACCTAAATAAAGCCAGAGGGGAGGGGCCTTCTGACAGCTTTGCTGGAAACCTGGCCTCCCGTTGGAACTTGGTGTGTCTAATGCTAGAAAGCAAATATGTGAGACTGCATAGCAAACCATTACTTGGAGTTGCGGAGGAGCAGCAGAGAGAAATCACACTTGTGAAAACGTTTTTCTCAAAGGTCAAGATGGAGAGTATCGAGGACTAATGCTCAACAGAGTGTGTGTTCCTGTCTTGCTCCTCTGTGCAATGCAATGTAGAGCCCAAGGCAACAGGCCTTTCAGGGCGTCTGCTGAGTAGTGGCTACGCCAGGCCGGGCTCTGTCCTCACGGACATAAAAACCAAAAAGTGTGACTCTCTGATCAAGATGGGGTTTCCATCCATCCTACTCTGAATCTGATCTTCATTTTTGTTACTATCAGTAGGAGCTGATAAGAAATGTTGCTGGGGCCAAGGGGTAGATGGGTGAACCCTGCTGACTGCTGAGCTGTGGACAACTGAGGACCACATACCCAGCAGAGCAGAATGTAACCAATAAGATCTTGGGGTCTCTTGAGGAGCCCCAAGAGGCAGCTGGGCTGCTGCTACCTGCTGGCAGGTATCACAGCAAGAAGGGGCTCTCCTTTAAGTGATTTTGATTAAAAATTCATGAGCACAGTGCATCCCACTGGGTTTCCCTATCATCAGCATCCTGCCAGGGCCTGGGAGGCATGCTACACCCTTAAGAAATTGCTCCTAGAACACATGGGACAAGCGAAGTTTAGTTTGAGACCGATTTAATGCAACACGAGGGTGTCTTGTGCCTCTTGCCCTCCAGCTCTGACCACGCTGGATGGGGCTTTCTGGGCCTTGGGACTGAGGCTTGTTTCCTCCTAGCCAAGAGCCACATTGCTGATACTGCTTTGATTTTTAATGGCTTAATTTTAAATGATTCTGGGCCTTAAGGGATTAGTGAAGCCTTGGCAGGAGTGAGAGAAATCAGGCAGGGATAAAAATAAGGAAGGAGAATCAGCTACAGCCGCTTTAAGATAAAAATAATTGGGAGTGCACCCCTCGAAAAGACATTCTCCCTGTCTCGGGGGTCAGCAGGTGGACATCTCTGCCCTGACTTCAAAGTCCAGCCCAGTCCTGTGCACCAGGGAGCGGCGCCACTGGTCTGTCACAAGGAAGGTCTGTGCCTCTGATGAAACAGGTTCACGTCATATTCCTCTTGGGTGACTCTAGAACGGACACAAGCTGGGGTTCGGCCCAGGCAGGTGAGTGCACCCTGATCTGGGGGAGCCAGCCAACACTGACAGGATCCTTGGAGCCACTGAACCTACAGAATGTGTAACTCCAGTAAGCCCTTTGGGCCTAATGTTCAGCTGTGGACAGGAGCCAAGTATGTGCGGGGTCAGCTGGCTGGGTCACAGGTCCGAGATGATGCCCCCATCAGATGGAACTGACCACAGTGTGAGCAAGCATCAGGACACCACGCCAAGGAGCCCCGTGATGCTGTTCCCTGGAGCCACGCACACCCACTGCCCTCTGAGGACACTCGCTGCTGGGAGGCCGGGGGGCCAGGCAGGCTATGTAATCCCACAGATGAGGCAAGCTTGCCCCCTTCCAGGCCTCCTTTTCCTACCTATAAAAGACAGACCCCCTGGGACAGCACGGGTGAGTGGCTCAAACACCCCTGGAGCGGAGAGTCAATAAAACCTGGACTATTGCTTCTCGTGGTGCCCTGAACATCTTCCCGTGGTATTCTGGCCCCTGCTGGTTGGGAGCCCAGCCTAGTTTCTGGCTGCTGTGCTGCAGCCATGGACCCCCAATTCTAAGTTGTCAAGTTGTTACCAGACACCCGAGGCCTAGAGCTGCATTTTAATGGGGCCCCTGAGCAGTACTGGAAAGTGAGCTATTTATTTTCCTGTCAGGACTAGGAAGAGGGGTCTGTAGTTGGCAGGTTGTATGGGGGCTCCAAGTCGCTTTCCTGGACACACTGGCACAGACTAAGACCCTGAGAAAAACATCTCCACGTTTTAATTTTTAATATGAGTCCAGAAAACACTGTCATCACCCCAAGGAGCAGTGAAATGAGCATGTTTTATTCATCACACGCTACCACTCTGGAACACGGAGTGTAAATCAGACTTTTAGGAACATGCTTCCTAAAGAAAACTTTAGAATGAAACATTTATGGCCTGATTCTCCTGCTTGGCTCCAAAAAGAACTGCAAACAGCTTGCAGGGCCAGAGGGCCCAGGGGTGCCTTCCCCTCCCCAGCCCTGGCCCAGGGGACTCAGGCTGGGGAGGCCCAGCAGGGCCAGACAGGGCGGGGGTGTGGGCTGGATGAGCTCACCCTGGCAGCTTGGGGTCAGGGCTAAGCAGCCTGAACAAGATGGTCTGTCCCAGAAGAGAGAGCGGACTATGCTTTGGACCCATATAACCACTGCTCTCTTGTGGGCACTCGGGAAAGCTGCCTGGCTACCTAGGATGGAGGCCTCAAGGAGGCCTCAATTCACCTCAGATGCTGCCCCCTGCCTGTTCTCCTCTCGGAAGGAGCTCAGATTTGCTCACCAGCATCTGACTCCAGCATCTAAGCTGCTGACTCCAGGGCTGGGTGTACCGGCCCCTCACTTCGTCTCCGTGGTCTGCTCAGGGGTCAACAGACTCACCCTCAGCTCAAATCTGGCTGCCTGCTGCTTTTGTGAATGAAGTTTTAATGGCACCCAACCACACCCATCCATTTGCTGCTTTGGCTCACAAGGGCAGTAGCTGTGACAGAGACCATATTGCCCACGAAGTCTAAAATATTTATTACCTGGCCCTTTACTGAAAAGTTCGCAAACCCCTGCTCCAGGTGGGGTAGGATGAACCTCCAGCTTCTGCTCTTATCTTACTGCGCCAGTATTTGGGATCAAAAAGCCACAGCTGTGCCAAAATCTTCACAGGGCATCCCCGGAACATTCTTAAGGGAAAAGGCCAAAAAAGGTGGGCAGGATATGGGAGAATAGTATCCAGAACATGGCTCCAGTTTAGGGAATGAAAATCAGCTTGCTTGATGGTCTTTAGCTGTAGGAAGGTGCTAGCAGCCCCTGTAGACAGAGCAGCTCCTTTCTTCTTTCCCTGTGTGAGTCCATAAGACCCAAGGCATCTTTATCTGGCTTTGCACAAAATATACATTAGTCATATCCTAATGACCTGTCTATTCTGCCTTCAAACAGAAGGTGCCTCCCATACAGTGAGAGGCTGTAGGAGGGATGGGCTTTGAGAAGCTCTTCTGTTCAACTCTAATTCAGTGTGCCTGTCCATCCATCCATGCCTCTGCGAGCCCCCTGCATAGAGGCTCTGTGCCAGGCACCAAGGTGCAAAAGGGATAAGCAGACCTGTGTTAGTGAAGCTCACAGGCTGTGGTGCTATTATGAGAGTTGGTGGCTATCCCGGCCCGGCTGTGCAAACTCAGGGGACAGGAAGTAGGGCTGGTCAGGGGAGACGGCAGGAGTCTCCCACCTCTCACTGGGTCTAGACAATGCCTGGGGGCAAGGTGTGCTCTGGGAAGTGGCTGGGGCTGGCCAGGGCAGTGGGTGAAGTAGCTAGGAGATCAGGGGGGAGGTGGGAAGTTTCTGAACATCCTCCTGGTCCTTCTGCCGAGAAACGATGTGCCTTCGCACCAGAGCCTTGAGAGGACATGGAAGACCCTGAAGGAAGCCGACCTCAGTGATCTTTGGTGCCCGTTTTTGCCTCCTTTCCTCTCGGTCCCTTCCAGAAGCAATGTTGCCCTCCCTCCTCTTGAGCTCATCTGTGGTACTTCCTACTTTCCATGGCATGGGTCTATGTTCCGGTCTCCTGGTGGGCTGGGTGGGTCCTAGAGGCTAGGGTCCATGATGAACCCCTCTTTGTACCTGCCATGGGCTGCTGCTGTAACAAAAGTTCACCAAACTTGATGGGATGGACTAAGGGAATCAGCAGCTCGCCTGCATTCCTGGACCAGCACATGCCCACCCAGAGCTCCTGGGCACTCACCAGGTGCCAAGGGGACCCTGCTATGTCCCTTCCTCATCCACCAGTGGATGGCCTGAGGCATAGACAGAAACTGAGGATACGGTTCCTGTCTTGTCATAGCAGCAAGAGAAACCTGGTTGGCACCTGAGACCATAATGAAAAGCCTGGCAGCTGATGAAAACAGCCAGACCATGGTTCTCCGTCCCCACCTTGAAGGCACAGCTGGTAAGTCATGGACACAGCAATTCTCAGATTTGCCAAAGAAAGCTCACCTCACACAAGGTCCTCAGGATGAGATTTTTTTATTCATCCCATGTTCACTTGTTACTGGTTTTTTTTGGCTCCTTCAAGAGGCATGGAGTTAAATGTGTAACCTTCTGAAAACGCTAACAGTAAGCAGCAGTTCTTGGCCCTGTAGGGGAGTGCTGGGGCCGGGGGCTGCCAGGCTGATCCGCTCAGAGGGTGTCCTGTGGCAGAGCTAAGACCCAGCCAGCAAGAGCATCTGCGCACAGCGCCTCGTGCCAGCCCCTCTGATGGCGGGGGGGGGGGGGGGGGGCATCTTAAAGATGCCCTGGAGGCTTCCAAGTAGAGTTCTCCTAATGACTTCTCAGATGCAGGAAGACACTCGAGGGGTGTTCCCTTCTGATGTTGTCCCTGCTCAATTTCAAATGCTTCCCCGTCCATGGATTTCAAAGGGCATTTTCCTAATCTCTGGGGTTTCTGTTTGCTTATGAGACGTTGATTTGTAAGCCATCCGGCTGACGCTGAGAAACACTCGGGGTCTGGGGAAGGCGCCTGTTCCTGGCTGGACGGGGTCCGCCTGCGTGAGATCCTGGCCCTGCACAGACAGAGCTGGCTGGGGAGCACTCGGCCCCCCAGAGCCCGCATGTGCCTGCAGGCAGTCCAACAGCACTAGCCCCAGAACGTTGGCTTCGGGGCTTCAGGGTCGTTGTCATTTTCTGCGGATGGCAGTCTGCCTCTCAAGCTTCCTAGGCTCCGCGTCAACGTCTGCCAACAGATGTGGAGGTTCTGGGGCAGTAGTGTCATGGGGGCTGTCCTCCGCTCCTCCTCACAGGCAGATGCCGTCTCCCCACCCCCTGCAAGGAGAGACGGGCCCCTGCCACAGTGACGAGACAGTCCAGACCAGAGGTCAGCAAGCATTTTCCGTACAAGGCCAGAAAATAAATATCTTAGGCGTTGTGAGTCATACAATCTCTGTCACAACTACACAGCTCTGCAGGTGATGTATAAATGAGCAGGGGTGACTGTCTGCTGGTGTCCGGGAAGAGGGCGCTGTGGGTCAGAGCCCTGGGCTGCCCGAGGTGGTCACGCAGAGTGGGTGAGAAGGAAGCCTCTGAAGGTGTGGGGCTGCTTGTCACTGTAGCATAACCTGGCTCCCACTGGCCGGTACAGGGCACCCCAGAGCTGCACGAACCCACGGACGTTCCTCGGGCGGTCTGCTGCTGACTTCAGCCATTCACTTGGTTTCTTGTTTGGTTTATGAGGGAATGGTTCTAAAGTGTAAGTAATCACCTCTTAATCTGATCCAATGATCTCTATAAGCAAATAATTGGATTTTAAAAATTGGAGTCAGCCTGAATAGCCTCCTCTTTGTCCTCTCCTCTGATAATCCTCCCTCCTCCAGCAGAAAGGAGACATGTTGAGTGCTGCTTCATTATTCATGAGGAACTGAGCTGACCCTCTGACCTCTCCAAATGGCAGGGAGAAATAATTCATAAGGGTGCAAATGTGAGCAGGGCAGGCCATCTGAGGCTCGGCTGACCACGCACCCCCGGGAGCCCCTCAGCTTGTCACCTTGCAGCTGTCCCCTCTCTGCAGCCCTCAGGGAGCCATTAACAGTGGGGAGGCCCTGGGGCATTTCTGGCATCACGTTGTTAAGTGTGCAAGACAGCTCAGTCCGCAGTGCAGCGGACACAGACCCCATGCCCGCCCTAGAAGAAATCGAATGGGTATGAACTCTGTTCCAGGCCAGGTGCCAGGATACAGAAGTGACTGACACCCAGTTCCTGCCCTGAAAGACGTGAAGTTCAGGGGAGTGGCCAGATACACAAATGACAAAGGCCACACCTTCCATGATAAATGTATGGAAAAAGTCCTGCAGGCACAGAGGAAATGAGGGAATGAATCTGGTTGGTGGAAAGGTGTCCTGGAGCCACGGAAAGCTACAGAGGGGAAGTGACTGCTTCAAATGGCTGCTTTCAAGGGTGAGCAGGAATTTCCCATACAGGGCTGTGTCTGTGTGTCATGAGCAGGCAGCACAGACAGGCGGGGCACAGGCAGCAGTCTTGGTGAGGGGTGAGCCCGAGGTCAGGCCAGCCAGTGCGGGAGTGGACGGTGACTGGGGGGGAGGCTGGAAAGACAACCTGGGGCTAAGTCTGAAGGGCTCTGCAGGCCAAGCTAAGGAACTTGGACTTTAGCCTAAGGCAACACAGAGTCTCCAGAAGCATCTGTGGGAAGATCAGCCTTATTACAGATGGGATTCCAGAGGGAACCCCAAAAGCAGGGAGTTAGGAATCAGTTGATGCTGTGTTGGTGAGGGCACAGAGCAGCCTGAACCAAGGCAGGGTGGGTGCCATGGAGAGAGGGGCCGCCGTGGATGTGGCTAGGACTGCTGGGCTTGGCTGATAGCCACATACCTCTCCACATGCCCCAGCCCCTTGCAGGAAAGTTGGGGCTGAGTAGCCAGTTCTTCTCTCAGTGACCTGAGAGGAGAAGCGATGAGTATTGTCTCAAAGCTGAGGCAGTTTAATGCCAAGGGCCTCCTCTGTGCCCCTCTTCCTGCTGAAGGCCATGTGCTGTAGACGGCAGAGTTACAAGAGGAAGGAGGCCGACATCATGAGCACGCCATTCAGGAGGGCCGCCTGACCCACGGCAGCGGCGCGTGATGAACGCTCCCTGTGTTCAACTGTAATGGTGTCAGGAGCTGTTTGTGACAGAAGATGATCTGCCTCATCCTGACTAATGACACGGGAGAAATGCTTGGGAACTAGAGCTGACACCTGGTTGGATGGCAGAGGGGACGGGGAGAGCAGAGTTGGGAAGATACAGGGTCTTAGCTTTGGGAATTTGGGTAAGATGGAATGAAGAAGAGGAAGGAGGTTTGAGGACAGACATGGATTGAAATGAAGTACATCTCCAGGGGAAGCTGTCAGGCAGCAGGAGGAAAGAATGGATAGTTCAGTAAGGTGTGGGCAGGCAGCGTTTAGACAGTTTAGGGTTCAGGTGTTGGTTAGATGAGAACCCTGGGGGTAGGCCTACGACAGAAAGAAAAGGCCAGGGGAGCCCTGATGTTCATGTGGGACCTGGAGGAAGAGGGTCCCGTGCTGGGGCAAGAGAAGTGCTCAGAACCTGGAGAAGGGTCCCAGAAGCAAAGGGAGGAGAGGCTCAGGAGGGGAGTCTTGCCCACAGCATCCAAAGCTACTGGATGTCAAGAAGGAGGACATGGAGCAGGGACACAGGACCTGCTGGTGGCCTTGGCCGGCTGGGGGTGGGCAGCAGGGGAGGAGGTAGCCATTGGGACTGCAGAGCTGAGTGCGTCCACTGTGAGAAGGGAGAAGCATGTTCCCGGAAGAGGGACGAATGAGTGGAATTTGGAGGAGACAGCCACGCTCCTTCCCTGGACAGTTTTGCCATACTTATTCCACAGGTCAGTCTGGGAATCTGAGGCCTATGGGCTTGTTATTTAGGTCATTCTCTTGTTTGGGGTCCAGAGGAAGCATCTGCGGCAGGGGGCCATCCATCCTATGCAAGGTCCCAAGATGAGTTTTTGCTGGACATAAGGAGCCCACATTTATTTCCTGAATAGGAATTAACCACAGTGGTCTTGGATGATTGAAGGCAGGAGGAAATAAACACACTACTAGTAATAATAATGAAAAAAAATAAGAGTAAGAAAGGCCTCCAATGGCAGTACTGAGAGAAAACAAGCAGGAGGGAGAAGGGTCGACTCCCTTGCGCCTGCCCCGCCGTGGCCACAGCCTGGCTGCGCACCTCCAGGAGGGACAGCAGGGCCGGGCAGGGGCAGCTGCCTGGCCACCTTCCTCCTGGTTCCTGCTTGCTGCGCCTCATGCCTGTGCCCCTAGCTCAGCCAGAACTAATCCCGGGGCTGATTCTAGAGCCTTCGGGTTCCCACATGGTGTGCTGAAACCTCATGAGAAGGCTGTGTCTGAAAGCACACTCCACGATGAGAACGGTGCACGGATTCCAGAACCTCCCAGGTTCCCCACCCTCCTGGCAAACTCCAGACCAGGGAAGGACATGGAGTTAGTGCCTTTGAACTTCAGGCCAAAATCAAAACCTTCTTCCTGTTCTGCTTGAGGACGCCTGCTCCGGGCCTGGGCTAAGCCTACATGACTGCAGGTTTCTCCTCTTCTTTTCCTCTTGGCCTCCTCTGCCTGTCAGGGCTAGCATCAAAAGAGCCTCAGCTGCAAGCCTCTTTTTGCAAAGGGCCAGAGAGTGCATACTTCAGTTCTGTGTTGTTTCTTCCTGTCCTTTTCCTAGCCATCTTCTTTCCTTCCTTTTAGAAAACAACGCTTAAAAACATGCCAATTGTTCTTAGTGCCAGAGCCATAGGGAAAACCACCCCACTGGGTGCAGTTGGCCAGCCTTGGGCCCAGCGCAGTGTCCTGGCTGCACAGCTGACCCACCTGGAGAGCTTTAAAGAGCTCCAATGGTGACAGGACCCTTTTCTGGCCCTCTCTCCCCCCAGCACAGGAGGACGCACCCCGGCCTATTGCTGTGGCAGCATGATGGGCCCAAGTCTCAGCTTTGAGAGGGGAGGCAAGTACCTCAAGCCTCAGGGAGCCACTGCCTCTCTGGCCGGTGCATCAGAATGAGGCAGCAGGTGGAAGCAGACCTAAGCCCGCCTGGACTGGGAGCCCAGTGTGGCTCCTAGGGCCCGCTGACCGTTACACAGCATCCCTGCACACAGGCCTGGCTAGTACAGCGTGCCCGCCCTGCCTCTCTGACTCGGGTTTTGCTGATGGGATGGGCCCTGGGGCTGGAAGGTTTTAAAAGCCTCCCCTGGTGGCACGACACACACCAAATAGGAACCAGGCAGCTGGGTCCACAGCGCTGTCCTGCAGCGATGCCCCATGCCCCCTTCACATCTCCTCCCTTGTTGCCCTGGGAGCAGGGACCGGGCCTTCCCTGCTTCCGGGCCTCTGGTACCCGGCACTGGTCCCGTAAAGAGAGGACCACATTGCATTTCTGTACAAAACTCCGCACACCATCCCAGAAATGTTCTGGGATGACCAGCTGTCCTGCTGTGCCCAAACTGTCCCATTTTTAGCACTTAAGTCCCCTGTGCCCAGGGAATCCCTCAGTGCCAGGTGGGATGGGACACTGGTCACCGTACATGGACTCAGGGCCCAAGTCTAGGCCTGGCCTGTGGCGCAGCCTGGAGCGTGAGGGAAGGGCAGCGGCCGGTGTCTGAGGGCCCAGGTCTAGGCCTGGCCTGTGCACAGCCTGCAGTGTGAGGGAAGGGCAGCGGCCAGTGTCTGAGGGCCCAGGTCTAGGCCTGGCCTGTGGTGCAGCCTGGAGCGTGAGGGAAGGGCAGCGGCCGTTGTCTGAGGTACCGGCGCTTCTCGCTCTGCACAGCGGGCCGGGAGGCTCTCAAGGCCCCAGACCCAGGCCCCACCCCAGACCAGCCACCTCGGCATTGTGGGGCTAGAGCTGTGCAGGGGGGATGTTCCAACCTCCAGGTGACAGTGACATGCCGTCAAGGCTGGAACTTACTGCACTGGATTCCAGGCAGGGTCCTTGGATTTCCCTGGTGGGTGCACGAGGCCAGGGACCACACACGGCCTGGCCTGGTTGTTGCTGGGGACAGACCAGTGAGCGGCTGACAGTCAGGAGCAGATGCGGGCTCACGGGGATGCTCATGGAGCCCCAGCTTCCTTGACGGGAGGTGAGGTGTGGCTGCAGGCGGCGTCCATGCCACCCACACCCTCATCTATCTGTGGCCTTCCAGCACCGCTAGGGGCCAGCACAGTACACGGCACAGGGAGAGTCTGGGAGCAGAGCAGTGGCCAGAATGCACAAGGCCCGGGGCCCTGGGTGTCGTATCTGACACACTGGGGCTGGTGATTCGCTCCCTCATTCCCTGACAGCAGAGAGAACAGCCAACTGAGAAGAGGCCAGCCCGGGCTCACATTTCACCCTCCCAGCAACTACACAGGTGCTCCATAGAATAGACGAGAAAACTGAGGCTCTGGGAGAAGAGCTGGGAGAGCATTTCTAGGGTCGAGAGGTACCAGGCAGTGTTGCACCTGGCTGTTAATGGCAGCTCTCCTGGCTCAGAGAGGTTCAGCAATAGCCCTAAGGTGAACAGCCAGTGTGCGGAGGAGCCCAGCCCTCCACCTGAGATACTGCCCTAGCCTGCACATCACCAGGCCCCAGACTAAAAGAGAAAGGGAAGGAGAGAGGTGGGCAGCCTTTACAGAGCACCAGCCGCTCTCTGCATGGCCTGGCTGCCATGTTCTTTCTTCACCGCCCCAGGCCTTGAGGTCAGCCCTGTATGTTTACAGAAGAGGAAGCTGAAGCTGAGGGTTTTAAGTGACGTCCATGACCTGGACCCATGTCCATGCTAGTCTTGATGGGGTGCAGGGCGGACTGTCAAATGAGCACAGAACTGAGACATTACTTACACCCTCTGGGCCTCAGTTTCCTCATGTGCGCATGAAAATAATTCAACCTACTGGCTCTCCTGATGGTGGGATGTGCCAAGAAGCCCAGATGAGGGAGGTGAGATCAGTAGAGGGGAGGAGATGAGGATGGAGCAGCGCTTCCCGGGGCCGTGAGAGCGAGCCACCGACTACACACACCCTGGATGCCACTCCAGGGACAGCGCGCACCCCTCGCTGTGCTCTGCGGGGACCCTGCGGCTTCAGGCTTAATGCAGCTCACTGCATTCGGTCTGAGAAGCAGGGAAACAGCTACTGTGTTTTAGAGCCATTTCTATAGAAACCGCAGGCCCACACTTCCTTTCCACTTTAGAAAGGAACACAAAGGACAGCGAGAAGAGTCAGTGATGGTGATGAGCTCCAACTCAGCTGAGGGGCTCTCTTGTCCATGCATCTCACCCCCCCAGAGCATATCACCTCACTGGTGTTGTGTACACACAGTGTGTGTGTGTGTGTGTGTGTGTGTGTGTGTGTGTGTGTTTGGTTCATCTTCCTCCACAGGGCTTTAGAATCAAGTCAATTGAACAAAGAGCAGCACAATCATCTCACACTGGGTGGCCCTTTCTGATCTGATCTCCTCCACGTAAGGTGCCTGTCACCATCAAAGCCTGTCTTGCAGATGGACACAGCTGGAGCTGCTCACCCAAGGCCTGGCTGCGAGCAGGGACACGGGCCCAGCCGCCCCGTCTGCCTCCAGTGAGCTGCTCTTCCAGAGCCCACAGGCCCACTGCCACAAACTTCCTAGACAACACCGTGCAGTGTTCAACCAGGCTTCAGTAACTGCCAGTGACAACAGCTGTCCTTGTTCTCCAGAAGAAGATGCGCTGGGACCCCTGACCGAAAGACCCCTGACCCCTCTGCTCCTGTGGCCCGAGAAGCCGTGGGTATGCAGGTCAGGGCTGCACACATGCAGGCAGAACTGGCCTGCGCTCGTGATGACCGGCTTTGTTCATCTGACAGGGGCTAAGAGTTCACCGTGTCAGTGAAGACAGTCTGTGCCACAGCCTGGGTACACATATTGAGTCTGGAAGGGTCTGGGCGGGGGGAGCTGATGGGACACCTGCTGGGGCCAGCATTGCTCCACGCATGCCCCGGGCACCAAGAAGCCCAGGCGCTCCTGCTCTGCCAGCCTGGAGCCCATCCCCTGAGGTCAGCTTGGCACGTGGGGGCCCCCGTTTGTGGATGGAGACATGCCTGCAATGATGCTGGATTTCTCCAGGTTCAGGATCACAAAGCCCAAGTCTGTCCGCCCAAGCACAGCACTCTGGGACTGAGTTCCCTCCCAGCGTGCCTGGCATGGCAGGAAGGAGGATCGACACGGCACTGTGGCCACCTCCAGGACCTGCACCTGGCCCATGGCAGCAGCCCCAGGTGGTCTTCAGGTGGCCCAGAGGATGGGCGTCCCAGTGTGACATGCGAGGCCCGCAAAGCTGTGCCAAACCAGGAAAGCGGCCGGTGGGTGGCAGAGCTGGGAGTTGGTCTTTGGGTGCATTTGACCGTGGACAGCATGCTGGTGCCTGCAGGTCACGGTGTGTGGCAGCTCACCCTTATGCCACCTATTATGTGTCCCAATAATGAAGTTAATTTGGGACGGGAGATAGGTGAAAACTGCTTTGCTTGACCTCTCACCCTTTTCAATGACCCTCACGAAAGTCTAGAGCCTGGCCACAATTTTCACTTCAAGTGTAACTGCTAGAAAATGGGACCCAGGGTCCCAGTCCTCTCTAGCAATAAACTAATTCAGCACTTAAGTCCTTGTGGAACAAAGTCGGGTACAAATTAAAAAAAAAAAAAATCTGTTCCCTTCCTATGCTAGGGCCTGTCTACAGTTGACCCAGACTGCAGAGCCTGGGAACTTTGTCTCTGTTCCCTTAACTCAGGAGCAGTGGACAGGAGGGCTGAAAGCAGGTGAGGACAAGGGAGAGGCAGAGAGAACATGAGAGCCGCATGCACACGTGTGGAGCCCACATTATGGGGCAGGAGGAAAGCGCAAGAGGGCTCTGCTAATGTCCATTCAGAACTTCCACTGAACCCTGGGGAAGCCTGAGCCTTGGACTTGTTACCCACGAATTACAGGACATAGTATGAGGGCTGTGGATCACACACTAGCCTGGGGGCTCTGGGGCCACCTTTGGCTGCTGGACTGAGAATAAGGTCCCTCCCCTTTCCTTTATCTTCCTAGTGGAATGGAACCAGCGCTATGTCTAGAAATAGAAGGTATCTGTAAAAATAATAATCAAAGTCCCAAACAAGTTCATTCCGGTTCTGAGCTCTTGTTGAAAGGAAACAAGATTAGCAAGTGTTAAGAGATGCTAAAAATATACTAGTGCTAAAAACAAACTACACCCAGACTTTCTGCAAGACATGATGTGATGCACTGAACGCGCACTGAGGAAGGAGAACTTTCCAAGTAAGAGCCAATGTTATTCAAAGGCCGTGTCACGGGCCATTGAGAAGCACCTCACACACCACCTAGATACCTTTGAACACCGAGTACCACTCACATGTTTGTTCTGGCAGTGACAAGACCAAGGCTTAGGGGGTCCCTGAGGCCAGGCAGGGAGAAGGAAGTCACGGTGGCCCCAAAGGGCACTGCTGCCCCATGACCTTCCTCATGCAAGTTTGGGGACGGGATGCTGAACACACAGCTGAGGATGGGGCTCCCAGAGGCCTCCCTGTCCACACCCCGAGGATGTTACCTGGGCGGGAGCACTGCAGGACAGATGAGCCAGGTCTGCGATTCTGGCTGCGGCCCGGGGATCGCTGGAGCTGATCAAGACCGGAGCGCTGATTTCCATGGAGTGCCTGTGGCTTGTGGCTTGGGAGGACTTGTGTGTCACACTGAGCGCGGTGAAGGAGTGGCGCTTCTTGGCATTCTTCTTGCTGTCCACACGCCGCTGAAAGGCACTGACCGCCCCTGTGCTGCTTAATGTGGGTCCTGGGGGCACACTGGATGCCGCGCCAGGGTCAGAGGGCAAGGGGGCGTGGCAGCCAGACGCAGCCGCTGGGCATGGCTTGTCCATCTCAATGAGCTGCTTGGCTGAGTCGTTGAGCTAGGTGAGAAAGGCAGAGGAAGGCCTTGTTAAATAGAGGTCACAGGCTCCAGCCTGCTCCCTGTGCTCACAGCCTGCGTCCCCCGTTAAACCCGACAACGTGTTCATGGTCCCGCAGATCCTCCCAACGGGGCCTCCCTGTGAATGGCGCCAGGCCCAGACACAGCAGAGGCTGCGGTGACATCTGTAGATTTTACTGAAATGGTCTCCAGGGCAGCTGTTTTTGTCTGTCCCAGGGTATCCCCAACCCTTTCCCGGGGTGCCTGTTTCTGGGGTATGAGGTGCAGACCTGCAGAGGGCATGGGACAGAAGGAGGTGGCAGGAACGCCCAGCCATGGGCCCACACTCGCCACGGTGACAGGCCCTGGCCTGCCTGGCACAGTTCTGGCCACGCTGGCAGGAAAAAGCAAGGCACGTGACCAGAATGCCCTTTCTGTCCCCTGGCGGGGACCGTCCAACCTCCTGAGCAAGAAGCATGGATGCATCCCGGGTACGGACGGCGCCCCACGCACACCCCTGCCTCACGCGCTGGCAGAACGCAGCCTTCCCCACACCTAGGCCACTTCAGAGGGAGAGTCCTCGGCTGCTGGCAGAGCCCCCTGCCTGAGGGGTCAGGGGAGAAGCAGAACTCGGGGCCCTCCTGGGATGTGCGCACACCTGCAAACCAGCTGGGGACAGAGAGGAAGCCAAATCTCAGACCCTGAAGTGCCCAGAGCTCAGGGCTGAGGGCAAGGCACAGTCCGAGGTGCCGGTTTAGGGAAGGGGTGAGTCAGCAGAGACCCCTGCGGGTGGTTTGAAGCCCTCCTGGAAACGGGAGCCAGCTGTGGATGGGCAGGTCACCTGGTGTGGGAGCCACACCCATGTCCTCAGCTGAGCCGGGAAATGTGGGTTGGAGCTGTGGGGGGGGGGGGGGCAAGCCAGGAAGGGCCACGTCCCCACCTGCAGGGGAGTCTGGATTAGGAAATGTCCCTCAGGCCTGGGACGGTGGAGGAAAAACCCCAGGTTCTCACGCAGCATACACTACTAGGGCTTGCAGCTGGTGGCATCTTGATGAGTTAATGAAAATAATAATAAAAAAGGGCCCCTCTGAATTTAAGCAGTGAGAGCGGGGGAGGCTTCATCTGCACAATGCCGAGTGGATCAGACGCGCAGCGGTGCTGGCTGTCCAGCCGCCCACACACAGCCCAGGCGAGGCCACCGTGCGCTGTCACCATTTCCATTACAAATACCTGCCTTTCCGAGGGAGGTTTTGAAAAACTCACTGCGGGCCCCAAAATGTGTGATCTAAATCCAGGATTATTGCCTTTGAAACATTTCTTCCAACCAGGCTCAGCTGTTTTGCTCTATTTTATGACCATATTCCTTTGCTTCCTCAGCAGTGCTAGCTTGTAAGCAGACCAGCGGCTGTTGCCTCCCGTGGCCCTCCCTGGGGTGCTGCGAACACCCCAGGGCTGGCCTCCTGGAGCCCAGTGTTTGGCACCCATGCCGCAGGGCCAAGAGGAACACAGAGAAGCAGGAAGCAACAGGGACAATGCCCTTCATTTACGGGCATTGGAGCACAGACTCCGTACTTTCTGCCATGTGCCTCCATGTGGAACATTATTACACAGACACGATGGCACCAACAGTGCCCAAGGCTGGGCGAAAACAACTCCGCTCTTCCCCAAAGCAGCCAACCTGGAGTATGAGGCACCGACAGAGCACTTCTGGAACACACGGAGCCCTGATCTGAGCCACTGCCACAGCGGCCACGGGCCCCACCGCAGCTCACCGACTGGCACGCGGCTCACCCCACACCGCTCAGTCCTCCACACAGCTCCCCGGCAGGCTGCTCATGGCCAACCACGCTGCCTCCTCCTTGATGGAGACCAGGGTGTGGGGGAAGCCCGCCTTTCTCCGCCATGCCCATGGGCACTGAGAGGGATGGCCAATGAATGTCCATGAAAGATCGGTGTCCTAGCAAGCTGAGGGAGCCAGGAGGGCTGCTTCCAAGGGGTGACTCTCTGCACGTCCATCAGTGGCCTTAGAGTCCCTGACATCTCTGCAGGAGGCAAGGGACATACCAAGGAAAGACCCTCCCAATAGAGAGAGAGTTCAGTTTTATTTTCTTTACTGAACCTTTGCTTTGTGACAAGCAGCTTCTTGTTGGAGCTGTATATACATGGGATTAGCCAGTGATTTGCCACCCTCGGGTGGACAGCCCCGTCCAGGCTTCGAGCAACGCCCTGGCCCCAAACAGACCGTGGGCCTGCAGAGTCCATGCTGATTGCTGCAACTCTGTGGCTGGGTCCCTGAAGTGACACTCAGTGTTGTGGGGAGCTGCCATCATCTTCCCGGCAAGCTCCGATTAGCCACGTTGCATGACGCTCAGGGCTGGGCCTGGCAGCTGGTGCTGCCAGTGCCATCCCAGTCCACATGGCCCATGACTGCAGGACACCCTCACCCACCAGCATCTGCCCGAGACAGCAGCTCCTGACTCACACCCCTCAGGTGCAGCCACGATTGCCCATTTCCTCATACTCCAAATGGGGGCAGTGTCGGCTTGCCTGCCTGCAGCCATCCACACTGCAGGAAAACCAGATGGCTCTGCTCTCCCGAGCAGGCTGCAGCCCCGCCTCGTTGGCCTGGGGGAGCCTGGCCAGTTAGCCTTGGGGTCCTGGGGGGAGGGCTGAGGAGGCAGGGAACATTGAAGTCAGCCCTCTTGTTCCCCCCACAAGCAGAATGCTAGAACATTCTGTGAGTGGCTGCTGATTGCCAGCTATGAAGGGTGGTATGTGGTGGGGAGAATGAGTGCTTCCTGGCATTCTGCCCCAGGATGCTCCCTGCTCCCCACCAAGATGCCTGTCCAGCAATGAAAGAGCTCGGCTTCTCCCTCTGAATGTGGCTGGTCACCTAATCTGTTTCTCCACCTCACACCTAGGCATAGACGGCAACCCCCCACACACAACTGGTGATTAACCAGTGCACCCAATAACTCCCATTTTGACTGTTTTTGGACGGCAATAGAAGACATTTCTAACTTCCATACAAAATGGAAACAAAGTAGTGACACCAACATTACGTCTTGCTGGGTTTGTTCATGGATCCCGAGGACAGTCATCGGCCTGCTCCCTCCCACTCTGCGGGAGGCCCGCTGCTGCAGCCAGCCCCAAATCCAAACACTCAACCGCCACACACATATCCTCTTCCTCGGGTCCGGTGTTGCGGGTGGGACGGTACCAGTCAGTCATGGTCGCACCCTAGTCAGGGACTGTGTGTCTGCCCCTGGCTCAGGACCCTCTTCCCAGGACTCTGCCTCACCAACTTCATCAGCTCAGATGTGATATTCCTCTACACCACTCTTCCCTCCAGCCACAGAAACATCTGGAAATGGAAGACCTGAAGGGTTTCTTCTTTCCATTGTTCAAACAGTTCCATATGAAGTCATCTTAGAGTTATTGGTGGCATCCTAGCTGCATGTGAATTTGGGGACCAGGTTAAATAAAGAAGACTCTCACCGCAGGCTCACATGGGCCCTGAGGCCCCCTTGGTGAGCTTGAGGCTAGCAAGGGATTTGGGCACTTGGCCCAGGAAAGTGCTAGAGCTGGGGGCCTGGGCAGAGCACGGTTACCCAGAAATCACCAGTTCTGGTCAAGAGGACTTTAAACTGAAGGTAATGTGGGAGGGAATTTTTAAAGAAAGAATAAGATTGGAACACCAGGCATACAAGCTGATATCAGATATAACATGCAAGAAAGGACAATGGGTTGAGGGGTGCCCTGCAGTTCTCAAGCAAAATAACACGGAAGCCCCTCCATCCTAACCCCGAGGTAGGAAGTACAGCCTCAACACATCCGCACCCCGGAGCGATGGGCTGGTGACGGAGACCGGAGGGAGGGAAGTATGTCTTCCCTTTCTGGGAAATCCAGGAAGCCAAAGAGGGGAGCGTGCTGGAAGCCAGGTGTCAATTTAAAATGAAGGCAACCAACGGATACATGTGTACAGCAAATACTTGCTGAGCACCTGCCGTGTCCCGGGCTCTGCTCTAGGTGCCGGGGGTGCTGAGGTGAACAACAGGGGCTGCTCGAATAAAGCTTATACTTCCCTGTGGGGGTGAACTACTTAGGGAGCTTTGTAAAGATGCAGATTTTGGCTCAGTAGGTCTGGGATGGCACCCAAGTTTCTTCATGTCTACAAACTCCCAGGAGATACCACTATTGCTCGAGCCAGACCCTCTTTGACTAGAACATGGACAGCTTTGCAACCTCGGCTTCACAAGGAGACGCTCTCCCCACAGAATAGCCACATAACCAGAGACAGCAGCTTTTGTTGGCATTTGCCTTTAATGCACGGCTCCCCCCGCAGGTGGGCTCAGTAGAGCACAGGTCACCATGCCTGGTAGTTGGCCTATTATTCCGGAGAGCTTCACAAACTCAGGAGTGGATGAAGAGTGGCCTTTACCTGCCTCAAACTTTTTTTTTATTTAAGATTTTATTTATTTATTTGACAGAGACACAGCTAGAGAGGGAACACAAGCAGGGGGAGTGGGAGAGGGAGAAGCAGGCTCCCCACTGAGCAGGGAGCCCGATGAGGGACTCGATCCCAGGATCCTGGGACCATGACCTGAACCGAAGGCAGATGCTTAACGACTGAGCCACCCAGGTGCGCCCGCTGTGTCAAACTTTTGTCAGGAAAAATCTCAGGAGCCTCCCGCTTCACCGAGGTGGGCAGGCACAGATGGCTGACTGCATTTTGATCTGTGCCTCTTATTTGTAAAACACTCCCTTCTTTACGAGACTAGATCATCAGCAGGGACAAGTGAGAACAGAATGATTTACTTTCAGCTCTGGCACCCCTCACCCTCCTCCTTGAAGGCTGTATCTAGAAACACAGCTCGGGCCTTCGATGAGAAAGGCTCCCAAAATGAGGGCTCTCGACCACTGACTGAGCAGGTCAAAGCAAGTGGCCTGGTGACGACCACCAGCCAAGCACAACAGAGACCCACCTTCATCACCACCAGGCTTGTCTGACCCTTATATTGACCATCCAAGGTCAACACGGCCATTTTACAGAGGAGAAAACTGAGGCTCAGAGGTAAAGTGTAAGCGTCTTGTTCCACATCACACAGTTAACAGGTGGCACGATGGCGACTGCTCACACCCTTTCTACCACGGCTCACTGGGTGTATCATTCACTTTTTACTGCAGAGCGTGGGGATGCTTTTCTGATCTTGCTCCATCTTTGGGTTAAAAAATTATTATAGTCACTGAGGTATATCTATGCCTTTGGCAATTAGAGGGGGTTGGGTTCATATTAGAGATTCAAACGTGGGCCTTTAAAAACCAGACCTTTTTTGGGAGCGTGAACATTACGTCAGGCAAATGCTCACCCTGGGAGGACCCCAGTTGCAGTTACCAAGGGTGGGAGGCTCTTTCTGTTCCTTTCCTTTTCATTTGAAATGGGTGGTGACCTCACAGGCCTGTTAACAATGCCAAACTTTTTTTTTTTTTTTTTTACTGGAATGTCGAACTCTAGACATTTGTAGATTCACATGCTAACCCTCTGGACTGACATTCTCCCACTCATGGAACAAATATTTGTTGTGCACCTGCTATGGGAGAGGCTTTCTTATCTCTGAAGGGGTCCCATCTCAGAACTAAACATTGTATGAGGTGGTGGGCACGCAGTGGTGTAATGGAAGCCCTCATCCCTGGCTCTCCCACATCCACCCAGCGCAGGGCCGCTACTTCTCTTCCATTCTGTTCTCCCCGCATTCCCTTCTCAAGGTGACTGGATTGGACAGGTGAGGCTGTAGTGGCCAAAGTGGACTGGTGAACTGAAGCAATTATTCAGATAATTGAGGTTTAAAACAAGAAATATCCAGCTAGGTGTAGACCTGAAATGCACAGAGAATTGCTTAATCTTAATACATACAAAGACTGAGTGCAGGCAAGGATTTTGGATGAGATGATCCTAAGAATTAATGTGCAGGGTAGGGAATGGTACTCATTTCAACATCCCATTATCGCAGACTGGACAGAGCCCCAACTCTGTCGGATGCCAGGGCACTTCCCATGAGGGGTGGACTGCACCACTGGCCCGGTCCCCAGACAAGCTTGTAGAGCGGGGCTGTTTCACACACCTCCACGGTGCTGGCGGCTCAGGGCGGGGGCAGCGGGCTCCCAAGCTGTCCTGAGACAGAAGGGCAGTGTGTCCCTACTTGGGGAGTGGGTCCCTCCACGGCAATCAGAAACTACACACCGCACTCCCTGTCCCTCAGCCTCTGCTCGAAGTTGTCGCCCCTTCCTTCTCGGGCACTCACCCCAATTAGCATGGGGAATGAGACGGCCCCTTCTTTGAATTCAGCCTCTTAATAGTGGGTTGTGTTCCCTGCCTGTGCCAGCAATCACACTCTTGGTGCAGTATCAAAACCCACAGAAAGGAAGATTCCAAAAAGAGTCTGATACAAATTAAAATAAGCAAACGAAACTTCACTCATTTGTAAGAATGTGTGAAACTCAGAAAAAGGCTCATAAGCAGCAAAGAGTTATGATTAGCACCTTAGCAGGGTGTGTCTTGTAAGCAAAGGGACCATTGATTGGAAGTTTTGAGATGAGTATAAGGACGCTGTCATAATTTTGCCTGAAGATAAAACTTAGAAGGAAAAAAAAAATGGTTGTTTTTCCACAAGGAAAGAAACACAAAGGCACGGTTTATTCTCCATTTTCTGTAAGAACCCCCGAGGGGACATCTCTCTGCCTGGAAGGTGGCAGGAGGTCAGACTGTCCCAGCAGGGGGACGTATGGCCCCCTCAGAGGTGCCCCAGCCCTGGAGAGTGCCCTGCCTGGGCTGTGCTTGCACATGCATTTCTGATCATCTTAGATGAGCACCGGAGGAAACGATCTCACAGAAGTCAAAGATCTTAGGTAGCTGGGAAAGGAGGAGGAGGGAACCAGAGATGTGGCTGGCACAGAATTCAGTTCAGAAGGCAGGTGGCAGCTTCCCTGCTGCTCCCAGCGCCAGGTCAGCAGGGTGACCCAGTCCAGGGCCCTGCAATCTTTACCCCAGCAGTAAAGCACTGCGGGGCATACAGCTCCAGTAAGTTACATATATTTTCTAGTGTACCACTATATTATATACATCAGAAAACACATAAGAGAAATTGAAACTTACAAGTCAAAAAAAAATAATAAATTTGAAGAAAGTTCTAATAATTTCCTTTCTTTACTCACAGAGCTTTGTGCACCCTATTTTGGTGTGGGTTTTTTTGGTTTTTGGCTTTGTTTTTTTTAAAAGATTTTATTTATTTATTTGAGAGAGAGAGAGAGAGAACACAAACGGGGTGGGGAGGAGCAGAGGGAGAGGGAGAAGCAGACTCCCTGCCGAGCACAGAGCCGGATGTGGGACTCGATCCCAGGATCCCGGGATCAAGACCCGAGCCTAAGGCAGACGTTTAACCTACTGAGCCACCCAGGTGCCCCATCATGCACCCTACTTTGAAGATCTCTAGCCAAGAGTAGTCATTTTCAAACTGTCAATTTAGTGGGTGCTGACCAGTACTTTTTAAAAAATGAACCAGATTAATAAGAGAAAATACAGAATGCATCACATGTGCTAAGGGTAAAAGTAGTAGTTCCAGGACACGTTGGTTTAGTTTCATATACACACTGGTGTGTACCCTAGGTCAGGATGTAACATGCATTTCTCATCCTGAGTCACAATCTAAAAAGGCTGAAAGCCATTGTCATCAAGGGGGAAAGAGAGACATTTCCCTGCCAAGAAATAAAGTCCTCTTTCCCCCGTCTGCTTGGGTTAAATGTGTGGTGCCGTTGGGCGCCTGGGTGACTCAGTCGGTTAAGTGTCTGACTTCGGCTCAGATCATGATCTCAGGGTCCAGGTATTGAGCCCTGTGTCAGGCTCCCCGCCCAGCGCAGAGTCTGCTTGTCCCTCTCCCTCTCCCCCTGCTGCTCTCTCCATGTCTCTCTCAAATAAATAAATGAATAAATAAATAAATAAATAAATAAATAAATAAATAAATAAATAAATAAAATCTTTTAAAAAAAATGCGTGGTGCGCTGCCTGGGCCTGCGGCCTGGTGCTCTCAATGAACAGCCAAACAGCCTATCTGGAGACACCCGGGGCCTCACAGTCTCCCTGCCAAGGACACAGTTTTGGAAACACTTCTTACCTCTGAATGCATCCAGCCCTTTCTCGTCCCCTCTGGTGACACACATCCTTGAACATATGCACGAGCTATGCTCAGGTTAAGGCCACAAGGGAGACACTCATGGCCCCATCTGTCCTCACAGACCCCAGGTGCCTGTGCATCTGCAGTCAGGCCCTATCCCACATGGAGCATCTCTGAGACCAACTCCCGAGAGTGGTGAACAGAACTTATGTGGCCAAGAGACCCGGGATGCTGCCCACGGCAAGCTCCCAGTGTGGCAAGGGACAGAGAAATGCTTGTGGAACACTAGCCAGGCCGTCACTGCTGTGGCCTTAACACTCTAAGTGCTACTTCCTCACCACTTAATCATAAACAGCCGGCCACCACTTACAGAGCCTGCAGATAGCATGCATCTCCTCCCTTGTCCTCTCTGTCTCTGTCCCTGTCTCTGTCTCTCTCTTTCAAGATCTCAGGGCAACCTCTGTAACAACACCATCAAGATCTCAGAGCTGATAGGGGCGCCTGGGTGGCTCAGTCGTTAGGCGTCTGCCTTCGGCTCAGGTCATGATCCCAGGGTCTGGGATCGAGCCGCGCATCAGGTTCCCTGCTCCGCGGGAAGCCTGCTTCTCCCTCTCCCACTCCCCCTGCTTGTGTTCCCTCTCTCGCTGTCTCTCTCTCTGTCAAATAAATAAAATCTTTAAAAAAAAAAAAAAAAGATCTCAGAGCTGATAGAGTTTTGAAATTTAGAGCCTACCTCTTACTCTTGTAAATAATCATCTCACTTCACAGATGGTTAATGAGCTTCGTGCTGGGCATGCAGTAGATGCTCAACAAATACCTAGTCAATGAACGGATGCAGCCAACATGTGCGTGTGTATGGAATAACATCTACTCATTGAGTATGATCTAAATAGCAGGTTCATGCTTTGACCTGTGTGCTTATCGACCCCCCTGGGAGCTGAAATTCACCCCTTGCCTTGCAGATGCCCACCCGCCGGCTAAGAGAAGCAGGCACGCTGGAGCTGGCCCTCCAGACCTTGGCCTGAGCCTCGGGTCTGAGCTCCCAGTGAGAGCCCACTCCATTCAGAATCAGTCACTCAGCGGCACCAGCTGTCACGTGTGAGCTGCACACGGCAACACGTGGCCGGGGAAGCTTTTTCACAGAAAGAACTTTCCTTAGGGATATATTCCATGGTCACAAAGGGGTGTAAGGGTGCACCTGGGTGGCTCAGTCATTAAGCGTCTGCCTTCAGCTCAGGTCATGATCCTGGGGTCGTGGGATCGAGTCCTGCATTGGGCTCCCTGCTCGTCAGGAAGCCTGCTACTCCCTCTCCCACTCCCCCTGCTTGTGTTCCCTCTCACTGTCTCTCCCTCTCTGTCAAATAAATAAAAAAATAAATAAAATCTTTAAAAAAATTAAAAACAGAAGGGGTGTAAGAATATTCGGAGTTCATAAATGCAAACCGAATGGAAGATCTATTAGAGAAAGACTGGGCTAAGTGAGGAAGGAACTTAATTTCAATGGTTATGGACAGGAGCCAAAAGTGATACGAGTATTTCAAGGTAAGGGGGAGGCACAGGCGGGAACAAGAACACACATGTGCATGCATGCATGCATGTGCTGTGTGCACACGGCCTCAAGCCAGTGCTCAGGCCATGGAGATTTCAGGCCAAATGGCCTGGGTCAACAGGCAGCGGGGTCATGCCCAGGTGGACTGGCTGGGGAAGGGAAAATCCCCAAACCACCTGGGTTTGGCGCTACAGAAGCAGAGGATCTGATTACCGAGCACACATGTATTAGATACCTGCTGTATGCCAGGGGTTTTGCTTGGCGCTGAAGGTACATCAGTGAAAAAAATAAAACCCCTGCCTTCATGGAGACCCAGCCAATAAACAAATAAATATGTAAGGATATTCAATATGTCAGATGGTGAGAAGTATATGGAGAAAGAAATACGAGAGAAGGAGTGCTGGGAGTGGGCGGGATGCATGGTTACAGGGGGTGGCATGGAAAGGCCTCTCTGAGAGAACACCTGAAGGAGGGAACCTGTTGACACCTGAGGGAAATGTGATGGGAGTGAGGACCGCAGGTGCAAAGGCCCTGGGGTGGGAGTGGGACTGGCAAGTCTGAGGAGGAAGAAGGAAGCCAGGGTGGCTGGAGCAGACTTGTGGGTGGAAATAAGGTCAGAGGTGACGCGGATCAGTGGAGCAGCCTTGTCTTCCCTCTGAGTGAAATAGGAGGTCTAAAGCAGCAGAGAGAGATCAGCTATGCATGCGGCAGGATCCCCTGCTACTGTGCTGACAGCAGACCATAGGGCCCAAGGGCTCTGAAGCTATTGCAACAATGCTACTGGAAAAGTCTCACAATTTAATGATTTACTGATGCAGCACAATCCCATATTTGTTCACAATATATGTAAATTTATACATAGAAAAGAATAAAGGAAATAAAACAATACGCTAACAACATTTCATTTCATATTTTTCCTACACGCATATTTATATTTACTGGTAGGATTATAGGCGATTTTAATTTCTTTGCATTTTTCTGAATTTCCCTGTTTTGAACAATAGCCTGGTGTTATTTTTACAATCACAAAGTTATTAAAAACAAAACAAAAGGGCAGATTAGGCTGGGATATCGAGATTTCCTGAGTTGTGGCACTGACGTATTTTTTTCCATTTTGTAAGAAATGTGTGAGGTGCCTTAAAAGACTTTGGTATTTTTTAGTCTAGTGAGATGCAGTATTTTTTTGGAGTTTGACGTTTCAGGGAAGGTCTAGCAAAGGTTCCCTCCGCCAGGTGGCTTGGTTTCTGGCCCTGGCTGAGTGGTGGTGTCTTGATGTGGGAGCACAGACCGGGCTGTCACACTCCAGAGCCCTCAGGGAGCTTCTCCTGGTACTGTGCTCCCATGGGGGGCTCGGAGAGCTCAGAAGGGGGAAAGAAATCCGGGCCAAAATGGAAGGAAAATGGAAGCCCAGAGAGGTTAAGCAGAGGACAGAGCAGGGGCCAGCAAACCTGGCCCGCAGGCCGAGTCTGGCCTGATGCTTGGCACTGTGTGTAGTTTGGGGACACGGCCACACCAGCTTACCTGTCATTTATGACTGCTTCTATCTTACAAATCAGAGTTGAAAAAACAACTGTGGCAAGCCTGCTTGGCCTCCGCTCCTGTCCCCTCCCCATCTGACTGCTGGGAGGGAAGGCACGGCCCAGCATTTGTTAACTTTTTATATCAGACACAGAAGTAGAAGGATGCAGCCCCATCATCTAGCTTCAGCAACCACACCATTCTGCTGTTCCTGTGCCATGGGCTGTCTGCCCTCCTCCACTGATTTCCTGGAGGATTTTAAAGCAACCTGCAGGAACCACATAATTTCACCTGTGACTACTGCTTAGTGTGCATCTCTAGTGGACAGAGATGTCCCCTGTCCCTGGTTAATCTCCAGGGAGTGGGTGAAGTTACCCTAGTCCGAAGCTGGAGGCCCTGGAGGGGGGCAGCAATTCCAGGCAGGGCCGGTGGGGGGGGGGGTGGTTTTACAGTCTCTACTCTGGTGGGCGGGGAGGTCCCAAGGTCTACGCTCGGAGGGTGAAGAACCAGCAAGTTCCCCTGCTTCCAGATCTGATCTATGTTCTTTTACTGAGATTTATCTGTAATAAAGTTAACCTTTGAGCTTCCATCTCTCAGACACTCATCTTTTTCTCAGCTGGATCCAAGAACAGGGTATGAACACTTACTATGACCAAAAAAACCCCAATGATAACACAACCAATTCTCCCCCAAATTTATATATTTGAGAACATGTTAATATATGAACTGGGTTGCCAATTTAGCAAGAGATACACAAACAAGAGCAGAGTTTCAACAACACCTTCATCCCCTTCCAAACATAAAAAGGTTTCCAGAAACATAAATGGACCCCCCTCCGGAGTATTTTTCTGTACCCGGTTCCGGGCCTCGCTTCCGTGGCTGGCCGGCACAGGGCTCCAGCGTGGGGAGCTGGCTGGGAAAGCGAGGGGCGCCTCCAGCACAGCCCTGGGTCAGAGCGGCCTTCCTGTGCAGGTGACTGGTGCAGCCCTGAGCCGAGGGCCTGCGCGGGCGCTCCCCTGCTTCCCCCACGCTGAAGCACCCACCTGGGGCTCTGGCGCCCCACTTCCAAAAGCTTGATTATTCCAGACCAGGCTCCCTCGCCCTACCCAGTCCATGGATACTCACCCTCCAAATGACTGTTTTCCTTCACTCTGAATGAAACAGAAGCCTACTCCAAATACAGTTTTTCAAGTGTCGAAGTTGTTTTTCCGCATTCACCTGACAGGCCTCACACATGACACTCCAGCAATAAAACACAATTTTGCAGTAAGACTTGGGTGTTTCTTCTTCCTGCTCTCTACACAGGGGTCTAACAATACTGTTAAAGGAAATGCTATTTTCTAACGCACAGTTCGCACTCTGAGCCAACCCATGTTCTGTGCACTTATGTTCCTGATTTAATCCGTACCTGAGCACAGTGAGGTAGGTGTATTATCCCCAGATTACAGAGGAGAAAACTGAGGCACGGGGAGGGGAAAGTCTGGTGAGTGGCAGAGCAGGGCTGCGCCCAAAGGATGGGTGCTGTGGCTGGGGCCTTGCTATATGCCAGGGCAGGGAGAGGCCAGCACCACGGGGCAGTGAGCAGGGCAGGGGTGAGGCCAGGCTGGTTCCATGGGTCTGCAGGCTGCAGTGAGGAGTCTGGATTGATTCTAAGAGCCATGGGTCCCAGAGGAGTCTTAGCAGGGGTGAGGTCACTCAAGTTGCCTTTTTGTAGGGATGACTCTGGTCACTGCGTGAGATGGATCTTAGAGACAAGATGGAGCACAGGGTGGCTGGGAAAGGGTGAGAGGTAGTGTACCATGGACTGAGGGGCCCAGGAACACCTGGGTTTCTGACCACTGCAACCTGAAAACTTTTAGTCTAGAAGGTTCTTTCTATATTCATGTTACACTAACAAAGCCTCCTAGGTGGAGGTAGGGCTGGGCTTATGAATGACAAGGACATGGTCAGGGAGAGTCCCTGGACCCAGGGACAAAGGCTGTATGCACTGAGTTTGGGTGGGTCCAGAAGAGAGATGGACCCAAACCCAGACCCACCCACTCAGAACAAACACCGACGTCCTCAGAGTGGTCCTCCTCCCACTGCCTCCCGGAGCTCACCACACTCGGTCTGCTCAGTCACCCTGGCCACCATGGCCCCTCGGCCACGAGCCAGCTCAGGCCACCACCTGGAACCTGCGGTGCTCACTTGTAGGTCGCTTCCCAGGGGGGCCTTCCAAGCATGCTAATTAAAATTATAGTCCCCTCCACCTCAGCTTCACTCCCCTCCTTTGCCAGCTTTATTTTTCTCCACAGAGAACATACTACCCTCTAGAATTTGTTTCTTTTCTCTATTGTTTGTCTCCTCCTACTAGAATGGGGGTTCCAAAACATTTCTCTTCTGTTTTGTTGGCAGCTGCATCCCCCAGGGCCTGGCACCTAGCAGGTGCTCAGTGAATGAATGCACAAAAGAAGGGATGGGTGTGAACGAAGAAATGAATGGTGGTCTGAAAGGTAGAGCCTGCAGAATGCCGCAGTAGTGGAAACGCTCTCTCAGCCAAGGGCTAAGATGCACCCACAGAGACCTAATGAAGGGACAAACAGATCTCCAGCTCTTGACAACGGCCCTGGCACGGGCAGGTGTCTTCCTATTTTACAGCAGAAGTTGGCCAGACTGTGTGTGGGCTGCATTTGCTCCTTGGAGACACTGGTCAGTGTAGTCCTCCCGGCACGGCTGTGGTACAGAGGACAGGCTGCCCTCACCTACGAGGGGCCAGACCCAAGGAAGTGTTGTGGCAACTTGGAACCTTCTAGAATCTCATTAAAATGGTTTCCCAGAGAGGCTAACACAGCCCTGCAGTGCGCTAAGGGTCTATGGGCAGGGAGATAGGCAGGAAAATCACTGAAAACAGAGACATCTGGAAAAGTGTGGTCGACAAACCAAGTCTTTGTCTCTGCTCACAACAGGAGAGTCCTCAATAGCTTCAAACTATTACTCTTAATTGCTCTCACTTTGAAGAGTTGAAAGAAATAAAAGCAACAGGGAATAGCTTTGAGTTACTCTGAGTAAGTCAAGCAGAACCCAAATGAAGCCAGAATTAGCTGCGTTTCCTGATTTTGCAATAATCGGTTGAGTTGCGGTAGCTATAGAAAGTCTCCCGATATGCACATGCATGGCGTGAGCATTTTACCTGAATCTTAAAAAGGTCCCAGCCACCAGCAACTCAAACCCCCTCCTTTCCAAACAGGAAGCACTAATAAAAGGTAACAGGAAAAAACAGGACAACGACATGTGAGGCATTTTGCAACAGGCCCCCAGGGTCAATCTTGGCAATAATTCATTGTCAAGATTCAGAACTAATGGTGAGGCAGCAGCTTGGACCTGCAGGGCAGATGTCTCCACTAAAGCCTGGTCAGCTCTGGAGGGAAGACACCAGAGCCCCCGATGACCCCAGTGACTCCAGATGGATGTGTTTGTAACCAGACACGCTGTTCCTTCTGCACTAAACACAGGCCCTGAACCTCAGCCAAGACATATTCCACTATCACCTTATTAACATCCAGAGTCAAATCTCTCCATGGCTAAATATGCTTTCACCGTCACATCTGAAAAACAGCTACCACCACACGGCCTGCCCAAGGGGGAGGGGGGGCCTTATAAGCAGGACTCAGCCTGGGTGGGCGGCTCCCACATCGATGGCCAAGGCCCACCCTTGGGACTAAGTGGAATCTGACAAAACAAGTTTCCTCCCCAACTTCTTTCTTAGATTGGGGCCCACCCAGACCTGTTGCATCAGCTTCTCCGTGGCCTGGAGCTTTCCAGGTGATTCTAATGTTCACTGAAGTTTCTGAGCCACTGGCCTGGCCTACTCCAAAAGGTAGAAATCAAGAGACAGGACAGGAATGTGGAAAACTGAGTTAATGCAGTAGGGTGTAGCCGTTCTGGAGGGAGGACAGGTGGGGAGGGCAGCTCAGGACAGCCTGTGGGGAGCAGTTGGAGGAATCTGTCTCCCTGAGTAACAGGAGGTGAAGACAGAAACAGCCTGAGGTCCCAGAGGGCCCAGTGTGGTGCTCCAGTTAGGTGAGAAGAGAACCCATCTTCACCTACTTTGTATGCTGGAGTAAGACTGCCCACAGGAGTGACACGTGAGGGGAAGGAGGATAAGCGGCTGGGGCCAGAGGCAAAAGCAGTCACACAAGTACACGGTGGGCATGCTTGGTTTCCCACTAGGTGAACTTGAGGCCACGGCACAGGTGACAGGCTTGGACATGGGGGGCAGGAATGGCGGTTCTTTTCTAATGTCACCGGCGTTTTCAGCTGTCCCCAGGTTGAGACATTTTCAGTCCCTACTTGTCTCTCGAAGATGGAAATTCATGTAAGCCTTTTCTTGCTTTCCGCTGGGCCGGCTGACAGCTGCACCTCTCAGGCTCGGGCAAGACTGTGAGGATCCTCCGTGTCCCCACAACGCTCCTGGTGAGACCGGTGAGCAAGGACAGGTGGTTTCACAGGGACCTGCTAAGTCCTATGTGCTGAAAGCATCCCAGCCACGACCTTTTCAGAAGTGGCGATGGGTTGCTCCTCATACTTTGATTAGTTGTGTGAAATGTTGGCTCACAACCCAATAATACCACACAAACGCATGAATTGCCTATTTTGTGCCAGCACCATGCCAAGACCGAGAAGGGAAAAAAGTTATGTGTAACAGGGTCTGGCTTCTTACATTTGTAGTTAGGGAGACAAACAACAACAAACCCAGAAACTACGGAATGTACAATATTATATCACAAGATGTTAACTTCACAAGTAATTCAAAAAAAAGTTAAAGAAGTGAGGAAGCAGGGGAGCTGGTACCTATGCACTTGTCTATTTTTGTTGGGGAAACCCCTGATGATCACACACGTGTGTGCATGCATCAAGCCTGGGGGTGCAGAGACTGGCAGGAAAACGTGCAGACCCAGATCGCAGCTGGGCGAAATACACGAAACTGAAGTCTTACTCTCCCGTGGAACTGTCTTAGGTCTTTGTGTCATGCCTTCAGCTGTAAAGTAAGGGAAAGACGGGGTGAAGGCAAGGCACCCTGCTTATTCTCCTGGTGGGTTTAGGAGCTGGCCTCCTGGACCACTTTGCTCAGAGGCAGAGGACACACGGAATGCCAGGACCTGCCCTGCCTGGCTGCCGACAAGTCCTGTCTGCTCTGCCCGCAGCCTTCCTCGGCCAGTGCTCTCCTGCGTGCCTACGAGTTGCCCTGCTAAGTGCATTTGGTGTTCGTGAAGGCACAGTCTGCACCTGGACACAGAAATGCAGGCAGGAGTCGTAGCCAAGTCAAGGTGGGGAGGAATGCCTGCCCACCCGCTGCCCACTGCTGTAGAAGCTCGTAAGAAACGGGCCAGCAGCAAGAAAAAATGAAACCTTTAAGCAAAATGGCAAAGCCCCCTCCCCCAATAGTCTCTGGCAGAAATCCAGAGAAGTGTCTTTCCCGTGTCTTTCTGAGGTCTTGTTCCCACACTGCCTCTGACCCGGTGAGCTCTGGTATCCTGAGAGAAGCTAGGTGGGGAAGTGGGGCCACATGGGAAGGAGGAAATGAAGGCAAACCCCAGCAGCAGTGTGACAAACGCACCCCCTGGCTCACCTTCAAAGCTGGACCATAGGACCGTGTTTGGAATTCGGTCGTAACCAGTATCCGTGATGAACAATTACCTCAAAGGCTTTCACCAGTTCCTCATTTCTCTAACAAAGTCCTTGATTACTGACTCTTGGCACTGGAGTTGGGGACAGGCAGCACTGGAAAGCTACAGCTGACCTCCAGCTCTCCTGTTCCGCCAAAAATACCCCCGTGAGTCTAACTTTCTCAGCCCTGTTTACCTTTCGCCCCAGTCTTCCTGAGATAGAGCTGACATATGATTCTGTACTAGTTTCTAGTGTTCAACACAATGACTTGCTGTCAAAATCCCGAAACCGTCCCAGGTTAACACCCACTTAGCGAAGATGGAATAAGGATCATGTTTACCCTCTCGCCTGACACGCTGAGAACAGATCCACGAAACACGGCTTTTAGACATGGGCATCAGCAGCTCAGGACAGTGATTGTCGAGAGGTGAAGCCTGCCGTGTGAGGCCTCTGGTTCACCTGGGCTCTGGGGCTTCTCCCTGGGTTGGGAAGAGGGAGTTTGGGGGCCAGGGAGCCCACAGTGGCTGGGGTCCGTGGACCTGAGTCCTGGAAAGGAGATATCTCCAGGGAGGCGCCCCCGCCAAGTCTGTAGCTGAGTACTGATGAGGGCATTCACAGGAGGAAATTACCCAGAGCTGAGGAAAGAACCACCGAAAGGGGAAGACAGAACAATTCCTGAGGCTCATGCAAAGCTGGGCACAGTTTGCATTCCCACCTTCAAGAGTGAAAAAGCTTGTAAATCATAGGGCATGGAGTGGAGAAGATTATAGCTTCAGAAGTGGGGATAATTAGCTCTATATTAGAGGCTGCCCTAGTCCCTCAGAACAGAGCTTAAAAGCAAGGCTCAAAAGCACCAAACTGTTTGTAAGTGACCTAGCGACATCCCAGAACAAAGCTTAAGCTATATTTATAGGAATAAAAAAAAAATCCAGCATCCGAAAAGGCAAAATTCACAAAATTGATAGCTAATTAAAAATATCAGGAATGCCAAGAAACAGGAAAGTGCAATCTACAAATCTATTTTATAGATCTTTATAGAGGAGAAAAATCAGTCAGTAGAAATAGAACCAGAAACAACACAGAAGACAGAATTCGTAGACGAGCACGTCGGAACATCTACTATGACTATACTTCCAAGCACAGGTGTTAAGGAGAGATACAGAGGACCTAAGAAAGACTCCAATCAAACTCTGAGCTAAACTCCCCAAGACGCTCAAACCATCCACCCAACTGCCCCAGTCAGAGGCGTAATCTGCTCCCACCTGTCTGTCTATGAGGGCTCTGTGCTTCTCACTTGCCAGTTCCCTTCACTGAGGCTGCTTTTCATCTCCTTCCACAGACAGCAGGAATTTCAGCAGCGGGCTTCAAACGGAATCTCTCTGCAGCAAAGAATGGGTGAGGTCTGGTAAAACGTGCTACATAGAGAAAATGTGCCACCTCTGTGGAAGGTTCTGGGGTCAGGCCCACCCACCAGCTCCCACAGCAGCACACCTGGCCAGGAGGGAGGCCCCAAGGGCAGGAGAGCTGTGGGGAAGATCTGCAGCCGCATAAACTCACCTTGCAGTAAAATGTGAAGATGGGGCTGCACGTCATTGGTTTTAAAAGAGCATCAGGGTAAAACGTTATTAAAGCCTTATCAGGCCACTAACCTGACGCTTGGGGGTTTTTGTGGGTCCCCAGTGAGTACCTGGTGTCAGCATCACTGTTTCCAGACCCCACCTGTCTGCACACACTCTGAACTTCTAACAGCCCTGACAGTAACGCGTGGGGAGAGAGAAGTGGAGTCGGGGAGACAAAACCCATCCCCGTGTTAGCACCAGGGCGTTTCTGCCAAAATTTCATATAAGTTAGCAGAGCTGGTTATTTGTAGGCAGTAAAGAATGATAAAGGAAAAGAAATAAAAAGTAAGTAGACAATGCCCTTTATCCAGGAGAGCTCCTTAGGCTGGGAGCCACTAAGCCCCACTCGGTGGACGGCTGAGAGTGTGGGGAATGGCTGGCTGTGTCCTCAACTGTCAAGAACCTCCCATCTCCTCTGTCTCCCTGAGAAGTGCTTGCATGCGGATGACAGTGGCTGGAGAACCGTTACTTTCATTCGTGTGATGCTGGACCATCCACATGGGGCTTGCACCTGTTACCTCATTGGATCCTCCTGATAGACTTTCTCATGTGGCGCCATCCACATTTCAAAGGCAGGGGGAGTTCACTGCAGAAGCATCAAATAGCTGGATAAAGCCCATGTAAGCCTCTGCTTCCAGAGTCCATATACGTAGAACAACAGGCCTTCTAACCCCAGGTCCAGCATTCCCAGATGGGAGGGAGGGGCAAGGCAACTGGGAGCAGGAAGTGAGAAGTCCCTTTTCCTCTTCCCACTGCCCATATTACTTCCTGACATGCTGGCTTTCCCTCTGAGGAGCAAGGAGAGTCCTTGGAAGGAGGAGGGAGACACAGAGACCAGGAGTGGTGACTAAGAATGAGCACCCCCCAATCAGGAACATACCTGCGAATTTGCCCACCCTGGATCCCATGTACAGTGGAGGGTCTGTGGAGGGTGCTGAGGGGAGGAAGAGGGTCTCTGAGTCCAGTGTCTCTGCTACTTTCCTCAGGAACCTGGGCGTGGGCATTCCCTTAGAAGCCACACACCCTCCTCATCTTCCTCCCTGAAAACACACTGCCCACCCCAGGCAAGGAGCTGGAAAACCAAGACAAAGTTGATGAAATCACAAGCAATCTCTTCTTTGCATTGGGAGATGGCGAAGCCAAGGCACGGAAGCGCTGTCCACAACTGTAGAACAGTATGGAGCACATACAATGAATAACCTCAGAATTAGTTTGTTCCCAATAAAAGCAGTCAGTTGTGCTAATGAGTTATTGCCAAATGCTTTGATACCATATTTCAAGATGGAGGTTCAAAATAATGTTCTCTTTTTGTAAATTCTGAAGTAACAAGGAGACAATTGTGCTACATGAGCAAGACAAACTGAGTTCAACATTGTAATCAACTGAAGCTTAGAACCAAACTGTCTAACAATGTACATTGTAATTATTGTGCTGAAGACAAGGACTCCCAAGTGGGAAACAGTTGTCATGAGTAACCACCACTACAGAGTTTGGCATTTCATTTATTTGGCTAACTCAGGATTTTCGTTTCTGCCTCCATCAGTTTTCCAGGATCTAGAAACAGCATCCCATCAACAGTTTTCCCTAACACCATGTAGGATTCATTCCACACCAAGACTGGGGTTTATGAATACTGGCACCAACAGAGGGCTGGGGTCTGGTTCCCCAAAGTCGGAATTCTCTGGGCTCACTGGGATGAGGTTGCCCCCCACCTCACTTTCTGGAGCCTAGCCCTGTTCCCCCATCTCTCCCACCATCCAGAAGACAGCCCCCCTGAGACACGCCCGCAGGGGCTCCAGGCCTCCAGCGCCCTGAGGACTGGGGCTCCTTCCCTCAGGTCGGTGAGGACCACGCACAGTTGTGGGAGGCCACAAAGGATTCATGTGGGAGCAGCAAAAGGGCAGGAAACAGGACAGGGCAGCGCTGTCCTCGGGCAGCTGGAGCCAGAGGACAGATCCACCATATGCCCATGCTTAGGCTCCTGGTTTGAGAAACAAGCTTTCTGCAGAAGCCACTCTGGGGTGCAGCCAGGTAAGTATGGGCTGATGAATGGCAGAGCTGTCTTTGATGCATTTGGAGTGTCAGAGGGAGAGAAAATGGACTTCGGCACATGCTCAACCTTCAAATTCCATCTTCCAGTCCCTCACACTGTGTGCACCCGGGCTTCCTCCCATCATTACCTGTAGCCTGGGGGCCTTCTCTCTCCTGAGTCATCTTTGCTTTCCAAACCACCCTCCCGGGTCACCATTCTGGCTCCACAGCTAGTGGTCAGCGCCTTCAGCCTCCCACAGCACCCTGCAGCCCTGTACACACGTCCCACTAGCACCCCCACACGAATGGGCCCCAAGCCCAGTAGCCCTCTGCCCGCCCTTCACTTCCTCCCTCAGCTCCTGCCTCTCTCCCACATCCCCCCACCATCTTCCCCTGGAGAAGCCCTCACATGGCCTCTGTTCTTAAGCCCTGAACCTTGTCATTCTCAACAAATAATCTGCCACGTAGCTAAGAGCAGGACAACTCTGAATAAACTCTGAACAACCCCCCAGGCCTCAGTGTACCTCAGAACCTTCCCCATTCACCTCCTCCTCCCTCTGAAGGGTAGGTTTCTCCCCGTCCATCAAGGTGGGCCCTCATCCCCTCCTGGCTCTTCTGCAGGGGCCACTTATCAATTGTCCCCTGCAATCCCTTGGGTTTTATCTCTTCTCTCTCCCTTACTCTCCCCTCGCGGTGCCCCATCCAACATAAAACTGAGCGAAGCGTTCCCATGACTCTGATAACCACTTAAGATATACCCCTTTCCTGGCTCTTCACCAGAGCCCTCACTTACCTGCCCGCCCACCCCTCCAGGTTTATCTTGGTTCTGCTGCACAATGAAATGCCTTCACAGGTTGGTAGGGAAGGGATGCTTCCACAGAGGAGAGATTTTCCTTAGGGGTCCTCTGAACATGGCCTGTCATTTCATGTTATTTCCTTCTTATGCTCATGAAACCCACACTGAACAAAATCAAAAAGCACTGTAAATGGGCAGCCCCTCCTGTTGGGAGGATCCACTCCTCCCAACCTCCTGGGTCCCCAGCGGCCTTGTGGTCAGGCAGCCATGTGGCTGAGTTCTGGCCACAGCCTGTGGGTAGTGGTCTGACGTCCACTGCCAGGCCTGGCCCATGAAACTCCCACTTTATCCTCACTCTCATGTGTTAAGATGGCAGAGTCCCATTGGCAGGGTCTCCCTGGTGCCTGCGTGAGCCTCGCCAACCAGAACAGCCAGATATGACCCTCTATTGCAGTTAAGCCCTAGGGTCTCAAGGTTCACCTGTCACAGCAAGTACTGATACCTCAACTATTACGCTCATCACCCCTCTTTCCAGCTTCTTCCCTTCCTGTACCACACCTGGCATCCAGGCATAATCTTCCCTAGACTCAAACCCCTAGGGATCTGGTTCTTTCACCTCTGGAGTGTGGGATGTCCCCAGGTAAAGGGCATAGGAGAGACACCTGCAAGTCCCAGAGTCAACCTGCACCCTTTCAGGTGTGGCCAAAGATAGCCACTGTCCCACCACGTGTGAGTTGAATAAATTCTCATCAAGAGCAGGAGCAAGCCCACTTCAATCAGCTTGCTTTCCCATCTTTCTCAGCCTCCAAGGAACCCAGAGGGCCATCCCCTCATCTACATGTTTAAATATCAGAGCACAAAACAAGGAAATGCATTAATGTGTGTATGTTAACCAAAGGTTGACAGATGACATACAAGAGGGAAGGAAAGAGCACCACTTCCAGCCCAGCAGTCCTGCCAGTAGGCACGAAGACAAAACAGTGCTTCCCTGGCATCTATGGCCAGCCTCTGGGCCTGGGTGCGCTCAGGGCTGATGACACAGCCTCCCTCTACCAATGGCACCCCCTGTCCATAGGATGAACAGTCTTCACCTAGGCACCTGCATATTTGCATCAGCACAGAGCACAGGAGAGCCAGTTTTCAGGGGTGAGGGGCTCACTCTCCCACTGAAACCTGCCCCTGCCCCTTCTCTGGGTGCCGAGCCCTGGGGATGCGAAGGGAAGGAGGCAGATGGAGTCCTGCCCGCAGCACACTCTCAGGTTGAGTGGATGTGAACAGTCCCTACACCGGGGTGAGCGCAGAGCCTGGTGGGAACAAGGAGGAAGCCCGCACCCCAGCAGGGGCAGAGGTCAAACCAGAGGTCTCTCACAGAGAGGGGTGGGAGCTGACTGAAAGGGTGTGGGGCTCAGCCTCAGGAGCTATGTGAGTGAAGGCTGGAAGTGAGACAGAGGGGTGTCCTCAGATGTCCTCAGACGGGTGGGAGCTGGCCCCACGCAGCCATGGAGTCCAGAGCAAGTGGGACAGGCCACGGCACACATTTGTGAAGGGACAAGTCTGTGCACCCTGCAGTCCATGGGGGGGAAGTGAGACCCAGCAAAGGTGCACAGGTGTGAGGGGAGGTGCTGGTCGGCCTGGGAGAGGACCGATAAAGGAAGATGTGGGCAAACTCCAAAATCCAGGAGCAAGGTGAAGCATTCTTTCTGTGACTTCCAGACAGCCAGTCCCCATGTTAGGCCCCCTCTAAACATCATGTGCTGTGTCTTTAAAGTTAAAAACCAGTCCAACCCCCATTTCCTCCCACTCCCCGCCTCTCCTCAGTGTGCCTTCAAGCCCTCCAAACAGCCTCTGGCTCTGGACCATCACTGCATTTTGCTAGATGCAGAAAATGGTTCCTGGCTAATTCTTGTTCTGATCTCCTGACAAGCTGCCACTCCCGCAAACATTTATTAAGCACCCACTATGTGCAGTCACTTTGTTAAGTGCTAACGGTATTAAAAATGAACAAGAGAAGGTCCCTGACTCAAAGGACCCTGATCTGAGCAGAGGAGTGAAAAAGTTTAAGAAATGCTTGAAGCCCTGAACCTTGACCATAAACAGGGTCATAGGGCTCAGGGAATGGTTTTATGGAGCGAGGACCATTTGAGTTGGGTATTGAAGACTGAAGAGGAACTCTACAGGTCCTTGCATAGGGGCCCCGAGCTAGGAAAGTCAGTGTGGAAGTATGGGTGGTTGGAATCTTGGGTGCTTGGAGAGGGTCTGGTGCCGCCATATTAGGTAGAAGTTGTGAAGCTGGGTCTTGGCATCTCATGGCAGGTTTGGAGATGACCACCTTGGAGGCCATGGAGCCCAGGCTGGGAGGGAGGGAGGAAACTGCGGCTTGGGGTGGAGGGCAGGGGAGGGTGGATCTGAGAGAAACACTGTTCAGGTATAGTGTAGAGGGCAGACTAGAGATGAAGAGGCTGGTGTCAGGGGCAGGACCAGACATGCCCTGAACTACAGGACGGCTCTGCTCTTGGACCCTTCCCAGGTGCATCCATTCCCACAGTGGTCCATTCACATGCCAATGACCCCAAGTTAGTGTCTCAGCACAGACCTCTGTCTTGAACTTGACCCCTGCACACCTGCTGCCTATCTGACATGCTACTCAGATGTTTAACAAACACCCCAGGCCCAGCCAGCCCAGAACTGGCCTCCTGGTCTCCATACGCCCCTGCCCACTTCACCCTCCATCTCCTACCTCAGTCAATGGTGATTTCATTCCTTTAGTTGCTCAGACCACAACTTGATTTCTTCTACTTCACAGCGTCACATCAGCACTTCCTGCTGGTTCTACCAGCATAGAGTAGCTGATGCCTTTTGCCATCTCTGTGGCTACTACCCTGGCCTGTGCCAGCCTCATGTCTCAGCTAGAACAGTGCAATAGCTTTGTGATCTGTTTCTACTCTTGCCACACACGCTCCCACCCCCCTACTCAATCTATGTGCAACACTCGTGCCAAAGTGATCCACTTAAACCTTAAGTCAGGTCATCAAGCTCAAAAGTTCTTCAACGGTTTCCTATTTCACCTAAAACAAAAGCCAAAGTTCTTAAAAAGGGCTTCAAGGGCCTACCCGATCTGACCCTCTTCACCTTACTGACCTTACCTCTTACTACTTGCTCCCTTGTCCACTTGGTTTCAGCCACATGGCCTTTCTGGCTGTTCCTCAAGCAAGCATGAAGGTGGACCCACTGTGACAAGGTCACCTGGGTAGCCAACCACATATACACTCACCTTGAAGAGCAGCTAATGTTTAAATATCCTACTCAGCAGAAGTAAAGCACCATCATGTCATCTGGTAACTTTGGAGGTCTTTCTTGGTTAACTGCTGGTGACCCAGGTCTCCTCATTGCTCTGCCTAAACAACTGATTTTCTAAATGTGAAGGCAGAACTTGACACTTAGGCTCATTGCATTTCATCATTCTTTTCAACTGTTTCCAGCCTATCATGATCTTTGGGATTTTAATTCTGGGCCCGTGGAGAGGTTTTCCTTGCAGACATGCTTCACAGGCCAATTTCCTAACGTGCCTTCTAAGTCTCCACGCGAATCCCCCACTGAGACTCAGAGCAGAACAGGCAGAGCACAGTCCTGCGTCCTGTGTCTGGATCTCTCCAGACTAAGGGTGATTCCCATGAACGCTCTTCAGGAACAGCTTTCAAGTGAGCTACCTCTCCCATCACGTAGCATGTGAATATCTGCATTGCTTGTCTTGTTGACATTACCCAAGTGCACAACTGGCTCCGCTCAGGGTACCATGGTGGGGCTGTCATGCCTGCACTGAAATAGGGGCATGCCTGCCTTCAAAGAGCTCCCACCCCCGTTGGGGAGTGAAAGTGAGCACTTGTGAGAAAACACTCAGAAATATGAGGCCAAATATGGTCAATGCCAAGGAATGACACAGATCTCTTCAGTAAACATGTGAATGGACCTCTAAGCAATTATTCACTCAACAAACCTTTATAATAGCAGAGCAACAACAAAGATGGCCCTTGTGAGCCTACCTCATGCCTGGTCTGTGCACTCTGTTATTGTCTTGAAGCCTTGCAACTATCCCCATGAGGTCCATGTTATTGTCCTTGTATGAGAGAGGAAATAGGCTCAGAAAGGATAAGAAATGTGCCAAAGGTCACACATCTAGTACATGGTGTTGAGCCCAGGGGGGTCTACCTCTGAAACCCAGGATGCTCTGAGCTGCCCCAAGGCCCATTCATGGTTCTGTCACTGGGGTTGCCATGGCCCATGAGAAATAGGCCTTGCTCTTAGGGGATGACCTGAGATCCATACGATTGGCAGATGCCAAGCCTGCCATCTTGGAGCCCCGTGGAATAGGATGATGGGTCTGGCTTGGCAGAACTTCCGGTTGGGTCTACTCTCGCCGCAGGGTGGAATCCCAAAGCCAGACCCAGGCATGCCAGGACATGGGAAGGGCAGAGTGCCTTACATTTACCCTATGGCGGGCAGCACTGAGCCCCCACACATGGAGGAGGAGGGCTCCCTTGCCCCTTGGGGACACAGAAGGCAGGCCACGTCACTGTCATGGGTTTGGGTTTACTCCCCTGGGGCCGGAGCAACGCCGACTCCTCTCTGTCCCAGGTGGACACCAGCGAGGCCACCCTGCCCAGCAGTCACCAGACAGAGAGGCGGGGTCAGCAACACGTGCTGTGGGCCCAGTCTGGGGACGGCTGCTGCATGCCGATTGTTCATGAAACCAACCGTGAGAAAAGAACAAGAAGGCAGGTTGAAGACCCAGGGCCAGCGGCCAGGGAAGCCGGGAGGGGAGCTGGAAAGGTGGGGAGGTCAAAGGAGGTGAAGGAAGGCACGCGGGAGGCAGCAGCGAGGACTTGAGGGTGAAGGAGCCTGCGTCAGAGTCAGTGCCTGAGACCAGCCGGCCCAGGTCGCCAACAGGGGTACCGGGGCAGCCAGGCCCCTGGGCACTACAGGGAGCGTGGATGAGAGGGTTATTTCTGCAGGACACCAGGAGTATAGATATTTCTGGAGACTGGGGCCCCCTTCTCAGCAGACGGGCCACCGGTAGCTCCAGGCCAGGCCGGCTCCAGCCTGGCTTTACACCATCTGTCCCACCGGGCCTGCTCGGCAAGCCCGGGGTGAAGAGACAGCCCTGCTTAGGAGAGGACTGTAGAATCTGCGGAGCCAAAGTGCTTGTTCACTTCTTACAGAACCTCCTGGGTCAGGCACAGAGCAGGAACTGCCTCAACAGGAAGCTCGGGTTCAAACTCCGCAGAAGACCCGAGCTCCAAGCCCTGGTCTCTCAAAGGCCTGCCCTGCCTCCTGGAGGGAAGACAGCCTGAACTCTGCAAACCCTGGAATCTACCCCTATGGCTACGAGGGGGCCAGAGCCACTCAAGTACCTCCAAAGGGAACTGATAGAGAAACAGTGAAATGGTCCCAGGAAATACCCGTTTGGGGCTTGTCTTCAGTGGTTGCTGAGTGAGAAGCCAGGAGCCCGTTTCAGAGCGGGTCAGGGGCGCTGTGGCTGCGGCCGGGCCTTCGAGGGCCGTGGTGTGGGGCCAGCACTACACGGGCCACGGCCCTGCCCAGGAAGGAGTGGGATCCAGAGGAGCAAGGCCCCTGCCCACGGCTGCTTTGGGCCCTGCTCTGCCATTGCCCCTAGGAGGAGAGCAGAGCACCCCTGAGCCTCGGGGCCCTCAGGGCGTCCTCTCCGAGGAAACACACAAAGGGGTAAGGAAGCCATGTTCAGAGCAGAGGTGGGACTGTCACTGAGGTATAGGGCATGGAGGGCTTCTGGGCCAGAAGGAGGAAGGAGCCTGCCTAGATGTCCTCGAGGGAGAAGTGTTTTAAAGCATGTCTCCGGTGGCTGAGCACTCAGGCCCCGGGAAGGCACAGACAGGCCCATTTGCCCTTTCAGTGTGTCTGTGGAACTGAGGAGAGCCCTCAGAGAGCCCAGCTGATTGGTTTCCCAGCACTGAGCCCAAGCCCTCAGCCTCCCTGATGATGCCTAAGCCCTTCTGGAGGGCGGGTAGCTGATGGGTCTACCTGGCCGTCCCCAAGGGGTGCCCATGTGACCTGGCTTGGCGTTCCTTTCGTCTTAGCTTCTTAAACTGCACTTTCAAGTGCACAAATGTTAATGCACACCATTTTACAGCTGCACACAACTGTGTAAGCACTCCCGAGATTAAGATATCAAACACCTCTGCCTCCCAGAGGCCTCCCTCTTGCTGCTTCCCGTCAATCTCCCTGCAGAGGCCCCGTGCTCTGCTTTCTGTCACCCTGGAGTAGTTTTGCCTGCCTTTGAACTTCCTAAAAGCAAAAATCGTACATACTCTTTTGTCTGGCTTCTTTCAAAAGATTTGTCTGTGAGATTCAGCTACACTTTTAAATGTGGCAGTCTTTTGCTCATTTTCTCTGCTGGATAGTATTCCATTGTATGGACATACCATCCTTTATTTATCCATTCCACTGCTAATGCAGTGTTTCTAGTTTGGGGCCATCATAAGAAAGTTTCTGTAAGCATCTCTGCATATGTGTTTGAGTATCCTCGTATGTCTGCCTGGGAAAAAAAGTTCCCCTGGCTATAAATGTCTGGGAAGCCAGATTTTTCACTTCTAGACTGCATGGTAAGTGTTACTCATGCATCAGGTTCTTCGATCTTTTTTTTTTTTTTTTTTAAGATTTTATTTATTTATTTGAGAGAGAGAATGAGATAGAGAGCATGAGAGGGGGGAGGGTCAGAGAGAGAGGCAGAATCCCTGCTGAGCAGGGAGCCCGACGTGGGACTCGATCCCGGGACTCCAGGATCATGACCTGAGCCGAAGGCAGTCGCTCAACCAACTGAGCCACCCAGGCACCCAGGTTCTTCGATCTTAAGCAGCAGGATGAAGAACACACCCCTGGAAATTGGACCAAATGCACAAGTGGAAGCTTACAAGCTGTTTGGGGAATGTTGACTCCTACAAGGCGCAGGAGAGGGGCGTGGGTGTGTGTGTGAGCTTTGTGTGTGAGAGTGTGTGTCAGTGTGTGTATGAGTCCATACAGATTTGCGTGTGTGACTCTGTGTGAGCTCTGTGTGTGTGTATGTGTGTGGACTTAGAGTTATTGTGTGAGAGGGTCTCAGAATCTCCTGGGCAGTTTATCCAGAATTACTGTGAGAGAACCACTGGCCTGGAGCATTTAGGGTAAGGAGAGGAAATGACCAGAGATGAGACTAGAAAAACAGATGAGGGTCAAACTGCAAAGAGTGGTGAATGTCTTACCATAGCATTTGGATTTTATCCTGCGGTGACAGGAATCACCAGATGTGTTTAACAAACACCTAGTGGCACCACACACCATGCGGAAGGTGTGGCAAAGCCGGCTGTGTCACCTACCAGCACGTGAAGCCCCGCACCAGGCTGAGTGAAGTACAGTCTGCTAGTGGGGGTACTGGAGGGCAGGGCAGTGAAGGGCTAAGTCTACAGCAAACAGCCTGTGTTTATGTTCCGGCTCTGCCATTTATCAGCCAGGGGACCTTTCCGTGCCTCTATTTGTTCATCTCTAAGGTGGGGACATTCCTGGCTTTCTTATGCCAGGGTTGTTGAGAAAATTAAATGAGCAAGTACTTGAAAGTGTTGGCATATAGTGAGCATGCAGTACGCATTAGCTGAAACGATTCGTATGGCTAAATGCGGGGATTAATAGATGAAGGGTGTGTTGGCTCATGGGTGTACACATGGGATTTGCACTGACAAATGGCACACGCACACACAGTGGGCAAACAGTCCTGCACACACACAAACAGCCCACAGCGAACAGGGGTTTACAGGTCAAACATTCAAAGATGCTCCCAGCTCAGCCACTGCCCATAACTTACTCACTGGAAACCGAGTGCTTCTTCATTACAGAAAGGAGACAGGAAATGACTAGACCCCTAATCATCCTTGCTTTAGGGACTTGCAGTTGGATGGGCTGCCCGGTTACCAAAGTCCTAGGAGGACTACAAATGGCCCACTAGAGCCAGCATCCTTCAGCTCTGCTTGCAGGGACACAGGGAATGCTGCCTTCTCCTCTGGGATTGGGGAGACAAGAGCAGCAGTACCTAGGAGAGTCTGGGGGCAGTGGGCGCCGGCACGGGATTTCCATGAGAAGTGGGGAAAGCCTGCATCTGAGCCCTCCTTCACTGTCCATACAGTAAGGCGGTCTGCAGCCAGGCCTGGAACAGACGATTTGAGGAGCTGTGAGGAAATTCTCACAGCACTGCAGTCTGAACAAAAACCCAACACAGTCCCCATCTTCCCCTCTTGAAAAGGGGCTCCCAGGCCAGGAGCCCAGCCCTGCCCCCTGCCCCGCCTGGTGAAACAGTCAGCAGGGTGGGAGAGGAAGCATGTCTGAGAGAGTGATCTTACCTCCACATATAGCAAGGGGAAAATCCCAATCTTGTCTCCCAGCATGCCTTCTGCCCAGTTGTCATCCACTCTTCTGATAACGGTCAGGATCTCGTCCTGGGGTTGCCGCAGCCCATCATGTACACAGGCACGTGGACACACAACAAAACACACAACAAAAACAGAGACCAATCAGTATTGCAGGAGCTAAGAAAAGATCCTAAGCAATGATGCAAAGAATGGTTTATTATCCATTTTGGGATCTGACATACAAAAACAATCCGCCCTTACATCTTCACCCATGGTCTCCCTCTTTCTCTCTTATATATTGATTATAGCTGCAAACATCCTCAGATAGAAAAGTGTGGTAATTTACAATATGGCTAGTATTTTAAAATTCATGTTCCTATTATTTATTTACTGAAATAAAATTATTTTGAATAAAAATAAACTCAGCAAGTATAAAGCTTTTTAAGTTTCTGGCTCCATCCATGAACAAAAAATGGCCCAATCCAATTCCATTTTTTAGAGTTGTGGGTACAAAAAGCTTTGGATAACCCTCTTAAATTCTTTGGCAATGCAGACAATGCCAAGTATAGATGCACAAAGTGGAAACAGATGGAGCAAGGAAGAGGCATGAAGCACGGAGGAAGAGAAGCTTTCCGGGGAGACTGGCAGCCTGGCAGGTGTGAGAAAGGACATGCCCGGGATGCCTTCCTGGGTGCCTTCTCAGGTGCCAGGAGCTGCAGGGACACATGACAGAGGGTGCAGAGAGGAGGGTGGGAGAGAGAAAGCACTGAGCAGGGATGGAGAGCAAAAGGGGGAACCCACCAGGGAAGGGGACTGGAGAAGAGAGACAACACAGGCAGCAGCAAGTGTCCAGAGGGCCGGACAGGGATGCCACAGGCAAAGTGGCACCTACACCAGGGGTCTGTGGCAGGCCTCTGTTCCCTCTCCAATATCCAGCCTCCTCTCAGTATGTAGGGTGTGTAATGGAACCCCCACACGAACTGTCTGTCAAACCACTGCCACCCCCTGCCCCACCAGATCAAACCCTCCCTGGCACCTGTCCCTCAACAATCTGCTAGGGAACCACCTGGCCCATCTGGAACTTGTGCTAAGGAGCTGATGGCCAGCTTAATGGGGTAACCCCTACTGGATTTGAAGGTACCATCTGAGTCTTCCATACTTTAACGTGAAGCAATGAGTCTTCCAATGAGGAGCTGAGTCCTCCAAAGAGTCTTCAATACTTTATTGTGAAGCAATAATATGGGACTTGTAGGCCTCTCTCAGGTCAGAGGCACATTTTAGGCCAGCACATTTCATGAAATTATCAGAAAAGCTGGCTTCCCTGGTGAGCTAAGGGACCACACAGTTTTGGGGTGTTTGTCTGGGTCAAGATAGAGTCATCTAATGGGAATGGGATATGCTTTTCAGAGAACACAGACAGGGAAAAGCAAGGATGAGTGTCTGCTGGGGGAAGCTCCCCGTGGTCTATTCCAAACCTCTCTTCACCTAAGGGGACAGATTAAAGTCTAGGAGCAATCATACCCCTCATCCCCAACCTCCCAACTTTAAAAGATTCCAAATAACAAAATGATCTGTGATTTTAGAGTATTTCTTCTCTCAATTGATACAGGCCAGAAAAACACAATAGACACTACAAGTGGATCATATCATTTTGCAAGTTACAGGGTAGTCGGTTCTCAGGCTACAGAATGATATTTGTAAGGGTTCCCTATTCTAGCTCAGCCATTAGAATGTATGGGCTTTTCTGGTAACCATTAGGCCAAAGTGGCCAACTTGAGGAGAGATGTACAGAAAATGCCCCTGAACTCCCATGCCTTGCTCACTTCACAAGTTTACAACTTGTAAGAGTCCTGGGCCTGTGAATGAACTCAACTCAGATTCAGCCAAAGGGAGCCCCCTAGGACTTCGCTGATCATGCAAAGGGAAAGGGAACTGAAGGCTTCCTACATGTCAGAGTTTTTGCAACAATAAAATAGCACACAAAAAGAAGACATTTAATTTTGTAAAATTCAAAAGAAGAAAATACCAGGTTAATTTTGGTTAAAAAATAGAAAATACCATATTATTCACACTATTACTTAGGACTGGTTTAGAAACTAGAGCCAAAGAAATAAAAGAATATAAAACAGAAAGCATTAATATTGGAAAGAAGGTATAAAATTTTTTTACCTAGAAAAAACAGTATCAACTAAAAATTAGAATAAACTCGAGAAATACTGCAAATTTTAAAATACATACATAAAAATCATTAGTTTACTCATATACCAGCAATAATAAGTTAGAAAATGTGATTAAAATTGGCTATTAAAAAAAATTCTCTGGGGGGGGCGGAGCAAGATGGCGGAGGAGTAGGAGACCTGGATTTCGTCTCCTCTCAGGAATTCAGCTGGATAGGGATCAAACCATTCTGAACACCTACAAACCCAACAGGAGATCGAAGAAAGGAATAGCAACAACTCTCTCAACAGAAAAGCGACCACTTTCTGGAAGGTAGGACGTGCAGAGAAGTGAATCCGAGGCGACATTCGGGAGGATAGACGGCGGGGGAGGGGCCTCCGTCGGCCGCTTCTGGCAAGTGATAGAGTCACAGAGCACAAAATCGGAACTTTTAAAAGTCTGCTCCGCTGAGGGACGTCACTCTGGTGGCTAAGCGGGGGGTGGAACCCTCTGGGACAGTGTGGTCTCAGGATCCTCAGGGTCACAGAAAGACCGGGGGTGCCTGAGTGTGGCAGAGCTCCCAGGTATCGGAGCAGGGAAGCCGGCTGCAGAGGCAGAGCCCAGGCACGGGCTCTCAGCTCGGGGTTGCCATAAACCGTGATCCGCGGCACAGTCGGGCCCCTGCTCCCCCAGCAGGGACCCAACAAGCGGCAGATCCGGGGAGACTCACCTTCCTCCCCCGGGAGGGGCCGCGCGGGAGTGCACCGCAGGGATCTGCTGGGTTTGGAGACTCCACCTGGGGTCGGGTGCCAGAGATAGAAACGCGCGGTCACAGGCCGGGTGAGCACGGAGTGCGGCCGGAGACCGGGGAGACGGGACTGACTGACGGCTTTTCTCTGGGGGCTCACTGAGGAGCAGGGCCCCGGGTTCTCGGCTCCTCCGGGACAGAGATTGGGAGGCCGCCATTTTCACTCTCCGCCTCCAAAGCTGTAGGGAAAGCTCGCAGGGAACAAAAGCTCCGGAGAGCAAACCCAAGCAGATTACTTAGCTGGGAGGGGGCAAGGGCGTGGCAATTCCGCCTCCGGCAAAGACATTTGGAAACCACGGCAACAGGCCCGTCCCCAGAAGATCAGCGAGAACAGCCAGCTAAGACCAAGTTTAACGATCAATGAGAACGGCAGAACTCCAGCGCTAGGGGAATACTGCACATAGAATTCATGGCTTTTTTACCATGATTCTTTAGTCTTTCAAAGTTAATTTTTTTTAACTGTTTTTTTTTTTGAATTTTTCTTTTTCCCTTTTTCAACCAACATCTTATCAATCCCTTTTTTTTAAAAAAAAACATTTTTATTTTTCATTTTTAGAGTCATTTTCTATCCCTTCATAGTAGTTACCCGTATTTTTGGCATATATATATAAGTTGTTCTCTCTTTAAAATTTTGAGATAGTTTCTTCTAACAGATTAAAATATACCCTAAATCTCTAGTATATGGTTTTTTCTACTCCCCTGCCTGATCACATTCTCTCCCTTTTTTTAAATCCTCTTCTTTCTTTATTCAAACAACTTCTTATCAATTCCTTTTATAAAATTTTTTATAATTTCCATCTTTACAGTCATATTCCATCCCTTCATCATATCAACCCTTATTTTTGTACATATATAAGTTTTTCTTTCTTTAAAATTTTGGGAGGCACTTTCTTCTAACAGACCAAAATACACCCCAAATCTAGTGTGTGGCTCTGATCTATATACCAGCCTGATCATATTTGATCACATTCTGGTTTTTTTTGTTGTCGTTGTTTTCTTTTGTTTGATTTTGTTTGTTTTTATCTTTATCTTTTTCTTTTTTTCTTTATCTTTTTTCTCTCTTTCCGTTTCTTTTTCCACTGCTTCAGGTCTTTTCTGATTTGCTTAGAGTATATTTTCTGGGGACGTGGTTACTCTGCTAGCATTTTGTTCTCTCATTAATCTATTCTCCTCTGCACCAAAATGACAAGATGGAAAAAATCACCTCAACAAAAAGAACAAGAGGCAGTACCGACTGCCAGGGACCTACTCAATACGGACATTAGTACGATGTTCGATCTAGAGTTCAGAATCATCACTTTAAAGATACTAGCTGGGCTTGAAAAAAATATGGAAGTTATTAGAGAAACCCTTTCTGGAGAAGTAAAAGAACTAAAATCCAACCAAGTAGAAATCAAAAAGGCTATTAATGAGGTGCAATCAAATATGGGGGCACTAGCTGCTAGGATAAATGAGGCAGAAGAGAGAATCAGTAATATAGAAGACCAAATGATGGAAAATAAAGAAGCTGAGAAAAAGAGAGATAAACAACTACTGGATCACGAGGGCAGAATTCGAGAGATAAGCGATACCATAAGACGAAACAACATTAGAATAATTGGGATCCCAGAAGAAGAAGAAAGAGAGAGAGGGGCAGAAGGTATAATGGAGCAAATTATAGCAGAGACTTCCCTAATGTGGGGCAGGAAACAGGCATCAAAATCCAGGAAGCACAGAGAACCCCTCTCAAAATCAATAAAAATAGGTCAACACCCCGACATCTAATAGTAAAACTTACGAGTCTCATAGACAAAGAGAAAATCCTGAGAGCAGCTCGGGAGAAGAGATATGTAACCTACAATGGTAGAAACATTAGATTGGCAACAGACCTATCCACAGAGACCTGGCAGGCCAGAAAGGACTGGCAGGATATATTCAGAGCACTAAATGAGAAAAATATGCATCCAAGAATACTATATCCAGCTAGGCTGTCATTGAAAATTGAAGGAGAGATAAAAAGCTTCCAGGACAAACAAAAAAAAAGGAATTTGCAAACACAAAATCAGCCCTACAAGAAATCTTGAAAGGGGTCCTCTAAGCAAAGAGAGACCCTAAAAGCAAGATAGACCAGAAAGGAACACAGACAATATACCTTAACAGTCACCTTATAGGCAATATAATGGCACTAAATTCCTATCTTTCAATAGTTACTCTGAATGTAAATGGGCTAAATGCCCCAATCAAAAGACACAGGCTATCAGACTGGATTAAAAAACAAGACCCATCGATATGCTGTCTGCAAGAGACTCATTTTAGAACCAAAGACACCCCCAGATTGAAAGTGAGGAGGTGGAAAACCATTTACCATGCTAATGGACACCAAAAGAAAGCTGGGGTGGCAATCCTTATATCAGACGAATTAGATTTTAAACCAAGACTGTAATAAGAGATGAGGAAGGACATTATATCCTACTTGAAGGGTCTATCCAACAAGAAGATCTAACAATTGTAAATATCTATGCCCCTAACATGGGAGCAGCCAATTATATAAGGCAATTAATAACAAAAGCAAAGAAACACATCGACAACAATACAATAATAGTGGGGGACTTTAACACCCCCCTCACTGAAATGGACAGATCGTCTAAGCAAAAGATCAACAAGGAAATAAAGACTTTAAATGACACACTGGACCAAGTGGACTCCACAGACATATTCAGAACATTCCATCCCAAAGCAACAGAATACACATTCTTCTCCAGTCCCCATGGAACATTCTCCAGAATAGATCATATCCTAGGTCACGAATCAGGTCTCAACCGGTACCAAAAGATTGGGATCATTCCCTGCCTTTTTTCAGACCACAATGCTTTGAAACTAGAACTGAATCACAAGACGAAAGTCAGAAAGAACTCAAATACATGGAGGCTAAAGAGCATCCTACTGAAGAATGAATGGGTCAACCAGGAAATTAAAGAAGAATTAAAAAAATACATGGAAACCAATGAAAATGAAAACACAACTCTTCAAAATCTTTGGGATGCAGCAAAGGCAGTCCTAAGAGGAAAGTATATAGCAATACAAGCCTTTCTCAAGAAACAAGAAAGGTCTCAAGTATACAACCTATCCCTGGACCTAAAGGAGCTGGAGAAAGAACAGCAAATAAAGCCTAAACCCAGCAGGAGAAGAGAAATCATAAAGATCAGAGCAGAAATCAATGAAATAGAAACTAAAAGAACAGTAGAACAGATCAACGAAACTAGGAGCTGGTTCTTTGAAAGAATGAACAAGATTGATAAACCCCTGGCCAGACTTATCAAAAAGAAAAGAGAAATGACCCAAATCAACAAAATCATGAATGAAAGAGGAGAGATCACAACCAACACCAAAGAAATACAAGCAATTATAAGAACATATTATGAGCAATTCTATGCCAGCAAATTAGATAACCTGGAAGAAATGGATGCATTCCTAGAGATGTATCAACTACCAAAACTGAACCAGGAAGAAATAGAAAACCTGAACAGACCTATAACCACTAAGGAAATTGAAGCAGTCTTCAAAAATCTCCCAAAAAACAAAAGCCCAGGGCCAGATGGCTTCCCAGGGGAATTCTACCAAACATTTAAAGAAGAATGAATACCTATTCTTCTGAAACTGTTCCAAAAAATAGAAATGGAAGGAAAACTTCCAAACTCATTTTATGAGGCCAGCATTACCTTGATCCCAAAACCAGACAAAGACCCCATCAAAAAGGAGAATTACAGACCAATATCCCTGATGAACATGGATGCAAAAATTCTCACCAAAATACTAGCCAATAGGATCCAACAGTACAGTAAAAGGATTATTCACCATGACCAAGTGGGATTTATCGCTGGGCTGCAAGGTTGGTTCAACATCCGCAAATCAATCAATGTGATACAATACATTAACAAAAGAAAGAACAAGAATCATATGATCCTCTCAATAGATGCAGAAAAAGCTTTTGACAAAGTACAGCATCCTTTCTTGATCAAAACTCTTCAGAGTATAGGCATAGAGGGTACATACCTCAATATCATAAAAACCATCTATGAAAAACCTACAGCGAATATCATTCTCAATGGGGAAAAACTGAGAGCTTTCCCCCTAAGGTCAGGAACGCGGCAGGGATGTCCACTATCACCACTGCTATTCAACATACTATGTTGAATAGCACAGCACAGCAATCCTAGCCACAGCAATCAGACAACAAAAAGAAATCAAAGGCATCCAAATTGGCAAAGAAGAAGTCAAACTCTCACTCTTTGCAGATGATATGATATTTTATGTGGAAAACCCAAAAGACTCCACCCCAAAACTGCTAGAACTCAGACAGGAATTCAGTAAAGTGGCAGGATATAAAATCAATGCACAGAAGTCAGTGGCATTCCTATACACCAACAACAAGACAGAAGAAAGAGAAATTAAGGAGTCGGTCCCATTTACCATTGCACCCAAAACCATAAGATACCTAGGAATAAATCTAACCAAAGAGACAAAGGATCTGTACTCAGAAAACTATAAAATACTCATGAAAGAAATTGAGGAAGACACAAAGAAATGGAAAAACGTTCCATGCTCATGGATCGGAAGAACAAATATTGTGAAGATGTCAATGCTACCTAGAGCAATCTACGCATTCAATGCAATCCCCATCAAAATACCATCCCCTTTTTTCAAAGAAATGGAACAAATAATCCTAAAATTTATATGGAACCAGGAAAGACCCCGCATAGCCGGAGGAATGTTGAAAAAGAAGGGTAAAGCTGGCGGCATCACAATTCCGGACTTCCAGCTCTATTACAAAGCTGTCATCATCAAGACAGCATGGTACTGGCACAAAAACAGACACATAGATCAATGGAACAGAATAGAGAGCCCAGAAATGGACCCTCCACTCTATGGTCAACTCATCTTTGACAAAGCAGGAAAGAATGTCCAATGGAAAAAAGACAGTCTCTTCAACAAACGGAGTTGGGAAAATTGGATAGCCACATGCAGAAGAATGAAACTGGACCATTTCCTTACACCACACACAAAAATAGACTCCAAATGGCTGAAAGACCTCAATGTGAGACAGGAGTCCATCAAAATCCTAAAGGAGAACACAGGCAGCAACCTCTTTGACCTCAGCTGAAGCAACTTCTTCCTAGAAACATCGCCAAAGGCAAGAGAAGCAAGGGCAAGAATGAACTATTGGGACTTCATCAAGATAAAAAGCTTTTGCAAAGCAAAGGAAACAGTCAACAAAACCAAAAGACAACCGACAGAATGGGAGAAGATATTTGCAAATGACATATCAGATAAAGGGCTAGTATCCAAAATCAATAAAGAACTCATCAAACTCAACGTCCAAAGAACAAAGAATCCATCAAGAAATGGGCAGAAGACATGAACAGACATTTTTCCAAAGAAGACATCCAAATGGCCAACAGACACATGAAAAAGTGCTCAATATCGCTCGGCATCAGGGAAATCCAAATCAAAACCTCAATGAGATACCACCTCACACCAGTCAGAATGGCTAAAATTAACAAGTCAGGAAATGACAGATGTTGGCGAGGATGCAGAGAAAGGGGAACCCTACTACACTGTTGGTGGGAATGCAAGCTGGTGCAGCCACTCTGGAAAACAGTATGGAGGTTCCTCAAAAAGTTGAAAATAGAGCTACCCTATGATCCAGCAATTGCACTACTGGGTATTTACCCCAAAGATACAAAAGTAGGGATCCGAAAGGGTACGTGCACCCCGATGTTTATAGCAGCAATGTCCACAATAGCCAAACTGTGGAAAGAGCCAAGATGTCCATCGACAGATGAATGGATAAAGAAGATGTGGTATATATACACAATGGAATATTATGCAGCCATCAAAAGGAATGAGATCTTGCCATTTGCAACGACGTGGATGGAACTGGAGGGTATTATGTTGAGCGAAATAAGTCAAACAGAGAAAGACATGTGTCATATGACCTCACTGATATGAGGAATTCTTAATCGCAGGAAACAAACTGAGGGTTGCTGTAGTGGGGGGTGGGGTGGGAGGGATGGGGTGACTGGGTGATAGGCACTGGGGAGGGTATGTGCTCTGGTAAGTGCTGTGAATTGTGCAAGACTGTTGAGTCTCAGATCTCTACCTCTGAAAAAATAATGCAATATATGATAAGAAAAAAAAAGAAGAAGAAGGTAGCAGGAGGGGAAAAATGAAGCAGGGGAAATCGGAGGGTAGACGAACCATGAGAGACAATGGATTCTGAAAAACAAAGTGAGGGTTCTAGAGGGGAGGGGGGTGGGAAGATGGGTTAGCCTGGTGATGGGTATTGAGGAGGGCACATTCTGCATGGAGCACTGGGTGTTATGTACAAACAATGAATCATGGAACACTACATCTAAAACTAATGATGTAATATATGGGGATTAACATAAGAATTAAAAAAAAAAGAAAAGAAAATTCTCTAATACACAGTATATGCCAAAATTAATTACATACATTAATTACAATTAATAATCTTTAATGCCCAAGAAGAAAATATGAATAGATGTTTAATCTTGAGCTGGGGAAGATCTTTTGAAGTATGATAACAATGATTTGGCTACACAAAAATGTAATTCTCTATGATAAAAACAGCAAAAAACAAAACAAAAAGGCAAAAACCTTGGAAAATACTTGGAGGATATATGAGAGACAAAGATTTAATATCCATACTATATAAAGACTTAAAGATACAATAGAAGAAAAAGACAAATACCTTAAAAAGAAAAATAGGCTAAGGGCAAAAATGAGACAATTCACAAAAAGGAAGAAAAGCAAATTGCCATTCAATGTATTTTTAAAATTATAACTCACAAATAAAAATAATACAATTGTAAGCAAGAAGAGTCCATTTTTCTTCTATGTTCTATTTTGCCTATCAAGTTAGCAAAGAAGAACATAAAGCCAACTCAGTTTTGGTCAGCATGCAGGGAACAGGCACTTTATCATTTTTGGTGGAGATAGAAATTTATAGCAGGCAGTTTGTCAATTTCTATCAAAGATCAAAGCCTGCATACCCACTGATCTAACAACAGCACTTCTAGAGACTCTACAGTAGGAAAATCAAAGATGTGCAAAAAGATTTAGCTCTGAGAATGTTCATTACAGTGTTGTTCAATTAGATAGAAATTAAAGACAAATGCACAGCAAGAGAGATTTGGTTAACTAAATTATGGTACTGTCCACAATACTATTCCCAACTCCAGCCCACTCTAGCCATCCTGTACTACCTAAGGAGGAACGGGGAAGATGGAGACACACATGTGGAGTTCACAATCCAGTGGTACAGGCTCCTTAAAAGACTGAGACCCAATGATAGGACCATAGGACTATACAGTGCTCCCCTCTCCCCAAACACCACCACCACATTACTAAAGACCAATTTACAGCAGTTCTTTTTTTTTAAATTCTTTTATTGTTATGTTAATCCCCATACATTACATCATTAGTTTTAGATGTAGTGTTCCATGATTCTGAGATTCAACAGTCTTGCACAATTCACAGTGCTTACCAGAGCACATACCCTCCCCAGTGTCCATCACCCAGTCACCCCATCCCTCCCCACCCCAACTCCAGCAACCCTCAGTTTGTTTCCTGAGATCAAGAATTCCTCATATCAGTGAGGTCATATGATACATGTCTTTCTCTGTTTGACTTATTTCACTCAACATAATACCCTCCAGTTCCATCCACGTCATTGCAAATGGCAAGATCTCATTCCTTTTGATGGCTGCATAATATTCCATTGTATATATATACCACATCTTCTTTATCCATTCATCTGTTGATGGACATCTTGGCTCTTTCCACAGTTTGGCTATTGTGGACATTGCTGCTATAAACATCGGGGTGCACGTACCCTTTCTGATCCCTACATTTGTATCTTTGGGGTAAATACCCAGTAGAACAGCAGTTCTTTTTACCTGGTACATCATGTCTGTCCATCAAAAAAAAAACCAAAAACCAAAAACCAAAAAACAACTATTAGACATACTAAAAGGCAAAACAAAACAAAAACCAAAAATACAGTTTGAAGAGACAGAGTAAGCATCAGAACCAGACTCAGACACAGCAAGGATGCTGGAACTATCAGATGGGGAATTTAAAACAAGTATGATTAATATGCTAAGGGCTCTAATGGATTAAGTGGACAGCACGCAAGAACAGATGGGCAATGTAAGTAGAGAGAAAGTCTGAGAAAGAACCAAAAAGTAATGTTAGAGATCAAAAACACCACCACAGAAATGAAAAATCTTTAAATAGGCAAATTAGTACTCTGAACATGGCTAAGGAAAGAATCTTTGACCTTAAGGCCATCTCAATAGAAACCTCCAATACTGAAAGGCAAAGAAAACAAAGACTGGGGAAAACAAACAAACAAACAAAAAACAGGAGATTCATGGACTGTGAGACAACTACAAAAAGTGTAACGTATATATAATGGGAATATCAGAAGGAGAAGGAAGGAAGGAGGAAAAGAAGGAAGAAAGGAAGGAAGGAAGGAGGGAAAGAAATATTTGACACAATAACAACTGAGAATTTCTCCAAATTAATGTCAGACACCAAACCACAGATCCAGGAAGTTCAGAGAAAACCAACTACAATAAATGCCAAAAAAACCTACCTAGGCATAACAAAGTACTGAAAATCAAAGATAAAAAATACTGAAAGAGGCCCAGGGGAAAAAGATTGTATTTATAGATGATCAAAAATAAGAATCACACCTTACTTTTCTAAAACCATGCAAACAAGAAGAGAGTAGAGTGAAATATACAAAGTGTTGAGAGAAGAAAACCCACCAGCCTAGAATTATGTACACTGAACAATTATTTGATAGTGAGGGAGAAATAAAGACTTTCTCAGACAAACAAAAATTAAGAGAGTTTGTTGCCAGCAGTCCTGCATTGTAAGAAATACTAAAAGAAGTTCTTTAGAGAAGAAAAGTATGTAGGTCAAAAACTTGAAACTACATAAAGAAAAGAACATTGGAGAAGGAATAAGTGAAGATAAAATAAAACTTTTATTTTTCTTATTCTTTGTTCAAAATTAAAGTAGCAACAATGTATTTGATTATATATGCTATGTACATATATTATATTATCATGTGTATACTTATGTATAAGTGAAATGAATGATAGAATGATATAAGGAACTGAAGAAAAGAGTTAGAATTATTTTATTACTATAAAGTATTCGTACTGCCTGCGAAATAGTACAGTGTTTTTTGAAAATGAACATTATTAATTCCAAATGTATATTGCAAACTCTAGGGCAACTATTAAAAAATTTTTTTAAGGTACAATTGATATGTTAAGAAAGGAGAGAGAATAGGGCGCCTGGGTGGCTCAGTTGGTTAAGCAACTGCCTTCGGCTCAGGTCATGATCCTGGAGTCCCGGGATCGAGTCCCGCATCAGGCTCCCTGCTCAGCGAGGAGCCTGCTTCTCCCTCTGACCCTCCCCCCTCTCATGTACTCTCTCTCATTCTCGCTCTCTCAAATAAATAAATAAATCTTTAAAAAAAAAAGGAGAGAGAATAGAATCACATAAATTGTTCAATTAAAACCACAGAAAGCAAAAAAGAAAGAGAGAGAGAGAGGAAGACAAAAATAGGAATGAAAATCAAGGGCAACAAATAGAAAACAGAAATAAATATGGTAAATATTAATTAAAAATATCAAATAATCACTCTGAATCTCAATGGTCTATATTCACAAATTGAAAGACAAAGATTGTCATAGTGGATCAAAAAGTAAGACCCAGCTATGTTGTCTAAAATAAACCCATTTTATTTTTTTTATTATGTTCAATTAGCCAACTTCTTGATGTAGTGTTCAACGATTCATTAGTTGCATATAACACCCAGTGCTCATCAACACATGTGCCCTCCTTAATACCCAACACCCAGTTATCCCATCCCCCCACCCCTCTCCCTTCTGTAACTCTGTTTGATTCCCAGAGTCCAGAGTCTTTCATGGTTTGTCTCCCTCTCTTATTTCTTCCCATTCAGTTTTCCCTCCCTTCCCCTGTGGCCCTCCGCACTATTCCTTACGTTCCACATGTGAGTGAAACCATATGATAATTGTATTTCTCTGTTTGACTTATTTCATTTAGCATAATCCCCTCCAGTTCCAACCATGTTGATGCAAATGGTGGGTATTCATCCTTTCTGATGGCTGAGTAATATTCCATTATATATATGAACCACATCTTCTTTATCCATTCATCTGTTGAAGGGCATCTCGGCTCCTTCCACAGTTTGGCTATTGTGGACACTGCTGCTATGAACATTGGGGTGCATGTGGCCCTTCTTTTCACTACATCTGTATCTTTGGGGTAAATACCCAGTAGTGCAATTGTTGTGTCGTAGGGTAGCTCTATTTTTAATTTCTTGAGGAATCTCCAGACTGTCCAGAGTGGATGTACCAGTTTGCATTCCCACCAACAGTGCAAGAGGGTTCCCCTTTCTCCACACCCTCAAAAACCCATTTTATTTATGTATTTATTTTATTATTATTATTTTTAAAGATTTTATTTGTTTATTCCACAGAGAGAGACACAGCAAGAGAGAGAACACAAGCAGGGGGAGAGGGAGAAGCAGGCTTCCCGCCAAGCAGGGAGCCTGATGTGGGGCTTGATCCCAGGACCCTGGGATCATGACCTGAGCCAAAGGCAGACACATAATGACTGAGCCACCCAGGTGCCCCCAAAACCCATTTTAAATATAAAGATACATGTGAATTTAAAGTAAATGTATGGAGAAAGATACACCATGATAACACTAATAAAAAGAAAGTGGGAATAGCTACATTAATTTTGAACAAAGCAGAATTCAGAGCAAGGAATGTTGTTGGGGATAAAGAAGGGGATTACATAATGATAAAGGAGTCTATTCCCCAAGAAGACATAACAATCCTTAATGAATATGCATTTAAGAACAGAGAATCAAAATATATTAGGCAAGACTTACATAACTGCAAGGAGAAATAGATCCACTATTATAGTTGAAAACTTCAACACTGTTCTGTCAAAAATGGACCAATCCAGCAGGCAGAAAATCAGTAAAGACATAGTTGAAGGCAACAACACCTATCAATCAACTGAATGTAACAGTCATCAATAAACTACTTCATTTAAGAGCGGTAAAATGTACATTCTTCTCAAACTCACATGGAACATTCACCAAGATAGACCACACTTGGGGCCATAAAACAGACCTTAACAAAGTTAAAAGAATAGAAACCATACAATGTCTGTTCTCAGACCACAGTGTAATTAAACTAGAAATCAATAACAGAAGGGTAACTGGAAAATTACAAAATACCTGGGAATTAAACAATACAATGCTAAGTAACACTTGATTCAAAGAAAAAACAACAGGAGAAATTTTAAAATATTTTAAAACAAATGAAAATGAAAACACAACGTATCAAAATTTGTGGGCTGAGGGAAATTTGTAACATTGAATCATACATCAAAAAAGAGAAACATACATCAATAATCTAAGTTTCCACTTTAGAAAACTAGAAAAAGAAGAGCAAATTAAATCCAAAGTAAGCAGGAAAAAAAGAAATAATAGAACTTAGAACAGAAATCAATGAAATTAAACACAGGAAATCAACAAAGAAAACCAACAAAACCAAGAGCTGGTTGTTTGAAAATGTCAATAAAATTGATAAGCCTCTACTGAGGCTAAGAAAAAAAGAGAAGGGACACAAATTACTAATATCAATCATGAAAGAGAACATTACTACAGATCCTAGACATTTAAAGGATAATAAAGGAATATTATGAACAATTCCATGCCCACAAATTTGATAATCTAAATGAAATGGACCTTTAATGATATAATCTGCCAAAATTCAATAAAAAATAGATGATCTGAATAAGCCTATATCTATTAAAGAAATTGAATCAATAATTAATAAATTTCCAAAACAGAAAGGACCAGACCTAGATGAGTTCACTAGTGAATTCTCCCAAACATTTAAAGAAGAAATTATACCAAATTATCTAACAATTACTTCCAGAAAGTAGAAGCAGAGGGGTGACTTCCCAACTCATTTTATGAAACTACCATTACACTAATACTGAAACCAGACAGAGACACATCAGGCAAAGAAAACTACAGACCAATATTTCTCATAGGGCATAGATGCAAAAATCCTCAATAAAATACTAGTAAATTGAATACAAAAAGTATAAAAAGAATTATGCAGCATGACGAACTGGGATTTATCCAAGTATGCAAAGCTAGTTCAATATTCAAAAATCAATTAATAAAATTCATCACATCAACAAGCTAAAGAAGAAAAATCACATCCTCATATCAATAGATGCAGAAAAAGCATCTGACAAAATCAAACACTGACTCATGATGTAAAAAAAAGCTCTTAGCAAGTTAGGAATAGAGTGAAACTTCCTCAACTTATGAAGAACATTTACAAAAACCCTACCGCTAACAGCATAATGGTGAGAAACAAGAAGCTTTCCCACAAAGTTCAGGAATAAGGCAAAGATGTCCCCCTCACCACAGCCTTTCAACATCATAGTGGAAATCTTATCTTATGCAATAAGACAAGAAAAGGAAATAAAGGGCATACAAATTGGGAAGAAGAAATAAAGCTGTCTTAGTTTGCAGATGACATAATTGTCTAAGTAGAAAATCTAAAAGAATCAACAAAAAAACTCCTGGAACTAATAAGCAATATAACAAGGCTGCAGGATGTAAGACTATATACAAAAGTTAAACACTTTATATACTATCAATGAATAAGTAGAATTTGACATTTATAGCAGCTTATTCATAATCCTAACACTCGGAAGCAGTCTAGTGATGTCCTTCAGTAGGTGAATGGATAAATAAACTGGTACATAAAAACAACAGAGTATGATCTAGTGCTAAAAAGAAATGAGCTATCAAGCCATGAAAAGACATGGAGGAAACATAAATGGGTATTACTAAGTAAAAGAAGCCAATCTGAAAAGGTTACATATTATGTTATTCCAACTATGTGACACTGTGGAAAAGGCAAAACTATGGAGACAGTAAAAAGATCAATGGTTGTCAAGGGTTGGGAAGTAGGGAGGAAAGGGATGAATAGGTGGAGCATAGAAGATTTTTAGGGTAGTGAAAATACTCTGTACGATACCATAGTGGTAGATACATGTCATTATAAATTTGTCCCAACCCACAGAATGTACAACCCCAAGAGTGAACCCTAATGTAAACTACAGACTTTGAGTGATTATGATGTGTCATTGTAGGTTCATTAATGGTAACACATATACACCTCTCTGGTGAGGGGTGCTGATGGTGGGGGAAGCAGTGCCCATATGCAGCTAGGTTATATGAGAAATCTCTGTACCTTCTGCTCAATTCAGGAGTGAAACAAAAATTGCTCTACAAATTAAGTATTTTTTTGAAAGGTAATAGCACCATAGAGTGATGAACACGAACCAACTATAGCATGCTACAACAATGTAGACGTAGCTCACAAATGTAATGTTGAAAGAAAGCAAAACTGGACACAAAAATATACATGTATGGTCCATGTATTTGAAGTTGAAGAACAGACACAACTCACCTATGGTGTTATAACGGGACATGGGAAGAGGGAAAGGTGGAAGAACCAGGATGCTAGTATCTCACCATCTCTCCACTGGGTAGAGAGTATAAGGATATTTTTTCCAGTCATCATGTTGTACAATTTTGATTAGGGGCCTTGATGGTATTATGGTTTATTTAGATTAAAAGGTTTTTTTTTTTTTTTGAGGTAATAGTCCATCCAGTGTAGATAAGTCACAACATGCCTTGAGTACTGCATTTCGTCCTAACACCTCTCTAAAGAGACATCACATACTGAGGAAGCCAACCATTATGTGGACAGTCTGAAATAAGTCACACAAAGCCAGAGAAGAAAGTGGGATCACTGAACCTGAGATATGAGAAAGCTAGGTGGGGGGCATGGATACTGTCTTCCAGCTTTGGCAACATTATCACACTGAAGAGCTGGGCTCATTCTGAGTCACCTGGGAGGGCAGGATACACACCAAGGGCTCCAAGTTACTGAGAAGCAGACACAGCTCCATGTAAGGGAGAGCTATGCAAAAACGAGTGTCACCTCTTAGGCCAGGGTCTCTGTCATCACTCCAGGTGTTAAGCAGTGCCAACCTGTTCCTCATGTGGCCACCAATATGCAAGCATCCCCTAAGAGCCAGGCATGGGGAAGAAGCTATCCCTTCCCAAGAAGAGCTCAACACTTGGTGGGAGAGGTCTGTTCATAAAGAGATGCACATCATCCAATACAATGTAAGTACAGTGAAATCCCAGCACAATGCAATAAGTGGGGTTCAAATCCAATCCTGTCAGTGTGCTACTGTGAGGCTGATGAAATGAGCAGGTGGAATCGCATAGCTCCACCTGCCTATCAGATGCAAGTTCAATGTAGTCCCTGCTGTGGTTTGGTGGTACCTGGTGGCAGGTCTCTGATCTGGCCCAAATATTGACGGGGGCAATTCTTGGTCCTATGGCTGGATGGAGCTTCATGGCAGTGGTAGGATTTAGAACAATCCTATTTAGCTGGCATGAATTTTGTTGGGGAGACTGGGCTGGGAGAATAGTGGGTGCAGGAAGCGAATCACTCTCCGTACACACAAATAAGTAACTAAATTTGCCTAGGAGCATTGAGAAAGGTTTCCTACAGCTCTGCCTCTAACCCAAACTCATACAATGGAGACAGCCTCCAAAGAGGAACATTTGAGTGCTGGGAAATGAGAAAATTCACTCTAGCATGTCAGAGCTACCAGCATGAGATCTGGTATGTTCTGCAAACAGTAATAACTTCTCCTGCCACCAATGCAGGACTAGGGAAACAATGACCCATTTTTTGTGGCTAGATCACTTTGGGTCTCTGATTCACTGTCAATATTTCAAAAAGCTGGAGCCAGTGCTTCTCAGAAGGATAAGGAAAAGGGGAAATCCCTGCTCTGTGGCCTCTTTGGAATATAGAGAATTGCTCCCTCCTTAAACACTAAATGAGCTTTCTATATGACAGTGGCAAGACTGAGCTATATGGTTCAGGCCTGAGTTTTCAGTTGCTCTTTCGTAGAGAATGGTGGCCTTGCATGTCACACTTGACGTGGTGGGCTGCCAGTGGCCTCAGAACAAAGCCATGCTGAGTGGGATGCACAAGGAACCACCGAGTGCTTGGCCTCCATAGTGCTGTGCTCTATGTAACAGGTCAGCAAACCTTTCTAGGAGAGGCCAGACAGCCAGTATTAGAGGATTTTGAGGCTATTACTGTCTCTGTCACATATTCTTCTGTTTTGGTATGAAAGCAGCCAGAGACAGCATGTAAATGAAGGAGTCTTGGTATGTGCCAGTGAAACTTTATTTATACAAACAGCAGCAGGCAGGTAGGATTTGACCTGCAAGCACGAGTTTATGTAGTTGCCTGATGTAGTTGAGTAAACGAAATCTAACTAGACACCACTGATAGTCAGGAGGGGCACACAAGTTTGGGGCCAATATGGCAGCATGCGAGGATTTTATGGAGGAAAGTTGTTCACTTTCACTTTCAGATGCGTGGCTCAATTTCATTCACATGTTTCATGTAAGGTGCTCGTTACTCGCTGTGGGGCAGTGTAATTCCATATGCTGTTTTCCCACTTCCCTCAAATTTCCAAGCTTTGAAAATACACCAAATGCCAGTGTCATATGACCAAGGCTCTCCTTTGCATTCAGGTGGTCTCAGGGTAGTCCTAAGTGACGGTAAGTCTGGGCTATTAAAAAAGTATAATGCTTTTCTTCCCAAGGCTCAGTGGGTAATACATTTGCAAAGGATTCAAGTATCGTGGTAGGCCTGCCATCTAAAAGGGGCCTTCAAACTGCATTTCTTTTTTTTTTAAAGATTTATTTATTTGAGAGAGAGAGAGAGAGTGTGTGCAGAGCAGGAGGGGCAGAGGGAGAGGAAGAGAGAGAATCTCAAGCAGACTCCCACTGAGCATGGAGCCTGATGCTGGCCTTGATCCCATGACCCAGAGATCATGACCTGAGCCGAAACAAGAGTCAGACACCTAACTGATTGAGCCACCTGGGCACCCCTCAAACTGCATTTCTATTTCATTTAACTAACCTGCCCAAAGTTTGTGCATTTGTTCCTAACTGGGGAAAAGTAGATCTGCAAGCAGATGGGCTCTGTTAAGAACAGAAGCTGTGGAGCAGAGCACTGAAGCTCCACCTTCGTGGCTCGCAGGGAGGGTGGCACGTCTGTGCCCACATAGAAGCCCTCTGGATGCCACTGAAGGTGACTAGCCCAGCACCCTGTCCTTAAATACCATTTCAGAAATACAATTCAATAAATGTCACTGCTCACACATCAGGGGCTCAGCCTGGAACTCGGAGAGTTCCTTCAGCAAGTCTGGATAAACCAGCCTCCGAGGGCCTGCTATTTTACTCTCCTAACTGAGCGGTGTGGCAACAGCACATATAAAGCAGCTAGAAACATCCTTGAAGGGCCACGAAGAGCAAGCAGATCCTCCTGGAGAGCCACTTGAATGCGTCCACTCCCTTCACCCACACTCAAGTGGTTTCTGAGAAGCAGTGGGAAGCAGACGAGAGGGAGCCTTTCCTTTCATCCCTTCAGGGCTGGCTGCCTGTTCCGCGGGCCACCTCACGCTGCGGCGTGACTGGGGACCTGTGCTTGTCACTGAGCCCTTCCTGTCAGAATGCAAGCCAGCCACAGAGAGAGTGCCCAAATCACCACTCCTCAGAAAGAAGGGAAATTAAAAAGGGAAAATTTCAAAAATTCCCTCAGCCTTTTATTGCAGAAATAACACAAATTGTTCCTCTGGGCAGTTCTCGGTGAGGCTCTTAATGGAGTCATTGCTGCCATTAACCCTCTGCTGTCCTGCTGAGGACACTGGGAGCCATGGCATTCCAGAACCCAAGACTGTCCTGTCTCGCACACCCCATCTCAATTCCAGAGGCTGTCAGAGGCCTGGAACCACTCGTAGATAGGAACGCTCTAGGAGAGAGAGGCAGACCTCCGGGGGTCTCGCCTGCAGCCACAGGGTGGGTCCAGGTGTAAGTGGAGAGGCCAGAAGTCAGATATCACACCCTCCTCAGTGCTTGCAGATCTCCCCACTGCACACACACATCCCACACGCCTGCACACACCCCCCCCCCAGGCACACACACCACATACCAACTCATACCACACCATGTGCCACATTCACACACACCACACTCACACATACCACATGTACACACACATACACACACCACACCACACACATACCACACACACATACCACATGCATACACACACCACTCACATATGCCACGCACACACATACCACATCATACACATACCACACTCACACACCTCACACACATGCACACACACCACATGCATGCACACACACACTACATACCAACTCACACCACACTCATATATACCACGTGCATACACACACCATACACACACCACACCACACACACCACACTCACAATACTACAAGCATACACACACCACACTCACACATACTACTCACACACATACCACATGCACACATACCATACACACACCACACTTGAACATACCATACCACACACATACCACACCACACATACACCACGGGCACACACACCACACTCACACACACACCACAGGTACACACACACCACAGGCACACAATATGCATTCTCCAGTAGGACAGAGGCTCAGGTGCTGTGATGCTCCCCCCCCTTGTGTGCCCACTGTGGGCTGTGAGCACTTGGAAGGTGGGACTCTTCCCACCCACTGACCCACCTGGAACACAGTCCAGCGTTGATAAACATCTGATGAATGAATGAATGGACAAGGAGGCTGGACAAACATAAACTTACACTTCCCATAGCAAATGCAGCTGACCTCTTGCCCAGGCCAAGGCAGAGTCCCTGCACCCTGTCTCACTTACAAATATGTATTCAAAGTCCTGTGTGCCCTTCACTGTCCCAAGATGGGGATAGGCAGTTGGTAAATGCAGAATAGCCACACTCAGGAAGCCAGCACTCCAGCCATGAGACAGACAACTGTCACGTAAATATACACACTACCTTCTCAGGAGGAGAAAATGGGGGTGTGGAGTGCTGGGTGGGGAGGCTCCATCACTCAGAGGTCAGGGGCCACTCTGAGGGATGTGCAGACAGGTGGGGAGGGCACTCAGGCTGTGGGGAGAGCTGAAGAGGCCCTTGGGGAGCCAACAGGATGGAGGGACAGGGGCCTGGAGGCCAGTGTAGCCACGAATGGAATGAGCCAGGGGCAGGCCTGGAACTGAGCCTGGGAGGGAGGTGGGCGCGGGTGGGCGAGGACACTCCTCAGCAGCCCCCAGGCTGTCCCTGTGCTCCCTGTCACCTCCTCTGTGCTCATGCTTGGGGTTGGTCACCTTAGCCAGGTGTCTCCTCCGCCCAGGCCGAGCAGGACTCAGAGGTGGCTGGAAGGAGGGAACCAGGAGCCAGGAGCCACAAAGGCGACTGAGATTCTCTGGTAACTTCTGAGGGGAGCCTGAGTGGAGCACTGCACTGAGGCTCATCTCGCTTTGCTTCCTGAGTCTTTCCAGTCCTAAAAGCATTCCCAGTGCCCCTCAGAAAGAAGCAGAGATGACACAGCAGGCCTGGGTGCCCAGCAATGGGGACAACAGTCTTGACACAGAGGCTGAGATTTCATAACCCCTGGGCAATACCCTGAGGGATTTAGCCACCAGAAATATAAGGGTCTAGCTAACTAGCCAAATTCTCATCTCTCCAAGTAGTATGTAACTTAGGAAGGGTGTTTGTTTTCCTGTGAGCATTTTGGACTAACATAAAAAGTGATTAAGTATCTGACTGAACTTTATCTTTTCCTGAAGCAGGAAGAAAGCAGAGGACAGAAAGCAAATATTTATTGAATACCTATTCTGAGCTTGGTTCTCTAAATGCCCTTGCTCACTGAATTCTATTATCAACTCCACTGTACGGTTAAAAAAAGGAGACTCAAAGACCAAATACATGTCCCAAAGTTACCATTTAATAATAAAAAAGTGTCATGATTTGTATCTGTTTACCGACTCTAGAGCCCAAACTGTCCATACTTGATTTTTATCTAAGCCTGTCCCCTGGATCAGAACATAGTTTGGGATTAATGCTGGGGTAATTCACACAGGAGAGAAGTCCCACACTTTTGGGAGACAATGATTAAACATTAATCAGCATAATAAGATCACATGGAAGGGTCTTGTGGTGACCCCAACAGCAGAAAATTAGGGCTAGGCTGGGACAGTGTGGTGGTGTTTTACACAGGTCTTTGCCAACTCAGAGCATCCCTCAGGCCCCGGGGGGAGGGCTGGGGAAGGGAGAGTGTGAGGTGAAGGGTGTAAGGGAGCTGTCCCTATGTCCACTGTCCTGCAGCCTCATGTGGCAAGCATGATGGGGATCAGTCCAACACGGTAAGCCTCAGGCTCCCGCTGCTAGCCGGTGCAAAAGTGACTCTGGGGTCAACCAGGTGCCACCTGAGAAAATCTCATGGCCTCTCAGGATTCCTGAGCATTATGGAGTCAATTCACTAAAGGGCAGCCCCAGGCCCTTGACATTCAGCATAGCTCCCCGGCAGGGCGATGAAGATGTTCTCATTAACTGGAATGTACGTAGTCAGGGCTCAATGAATATTTGTTGAATTTTGTAGTTGAGTGACAATAAGGTAGCATGGAGTAAGCTGCCACAGAAAGACTGGAACTCAAAGTCCCCTCTCGTCTGCCAAGCCCAAAGCTTAGCTCTATACTTGCATCACTTGGCCCCTGGCACCCCCTGTAGGATCTGTGTCCTGATCCTGAAGATTAGGGGGCCCGGCAAGGTGAAATGTTTCCCCGAGGTCACCTGTGGGATCCCTAACTGCGAAGTCCCTACACAAGGGTGCCTCCCTAGCAAACCCATTCCCTCTCTGTGCATGTGGAGGGCGGCAGGCATCAATGCCCCATGGGAGAGCTTGCGAGAGCTCAGCAAGCCGAGAGCTCAGGGCACTTCTTTCCTTTAGTCTTGGCATTTGCACGTGGCCCGCTTTCTGGAGTGGGATGACTATGAAGCTATAAAATATGCTTTTTATAGCTGCTTTACCAAAAGTAATTATTCATTCTCTTCTTAAATGAAGCAAGGACTTTGTTTTTTGTTTTTTGTTTTTTTTTTAAGATTTATTTGAGAGAGAGAGAGAATGAGAGAGAGAGCACATGAGAGGGGGGAGGGTCAGAGGGAGAGGCAGGCTCCCCGCCGAGCAGGGAGCCCGATGCGGGACTTGATCCAGGGACTCCAGGATCATGACCTGAGCCGAAGGTAGTTGCTTAACCAACTGAGCCACCCAGGCACCCAAGGACTTTGGTTTTAGAATGGCTCTGATTAATGCAATTTTAACAGGACTGTTCAAAAGCCAATGCTGAAGGTAAAAAATCTTGCTTTGATCCACCTGCTTCCTGCCTTTTTAAATCCGATCAATGCCATCACCATGATGCTTTTGAAAGGTAAGTGAGCATCATCCATGGATTTTAGAGACCCCTCTTCCCTTGCTGACTCCAGAGTGGAACACATGCAAACAACAAAGCATTCCAGGCAGGCAAAATCAAGCTGGTCTGAAGGAGTGATGCCAAGCCCAGAGTCACTTGAGGTGTGATATAAACGGAGGTTGTCAGATGGAACCAGCATCCCCGGCATGGGAACAAATGAGCTGGTCAGATGCACATGGAAGGGAAATGTCAGGCAAGCAGTGTGGGCAAGAGGAAATATGAACGGAGCAGGAGAGAGGCATGATTCCTCACCCATGTCCTTCAGAGGCTTTGTTTGAAGAGGTTTAGAGGTAAGAGCTGCAGAGAGAACAGGGGCTTGGTAGGGGTGCCTGTGCCCTAACCCAAGCAGATGGGCAAAAGTAGGTGCTCCTAAAAAGGTTATGTGAACATGGCAGGGGATGGATGTCACAGCACAATTTTCGGTGGGAATCATGTGCAGGGGTCTCTAACTCTCCACATTAATCCACAGGATTCAAGAAAAAAAAAAGTCCTTGAAAAACACCCTGAGATACACACTTCCTACCTGGCTTCCTGTGGGAACAGCCACATTCTGTGGCTGGAGACCACCCCCTGAGACCCTCTTGTGCCTGGTGCCTTTGCCCCTCAATCTTAACTCACATGCCATCTCCCCAGAAGCCCTCATGACCACAGACACCTCAACAGTGACGCCCGCTCACACCCCAGACACCATCGTTGTACCCCCAACCTAATTCCAAGTAAGAACAATGCCAACCACAGAATGAGTCTAAGAAAGCCTGAATTCTAATTTTCCCCATGAGGACTACTTTACTGCTTCTTTTGAAATGCCAAACACGAAGGGCTATCATTGAATATTTTGGAGCCCTTACTAAATGCCTACTCTAGCTCCCGGGTGACCAGGGTTGTTCTCTGAGGCTGACTCTGGAACACTTATTTCTTAACTTGCTACTGCCTGTCTCTCCCACCAGACTTGAGGCTCTGGAGCGCAGCAGGTCTGTCTGTGGCCCCTGGGTGTAGCACGGTGCCCAGCAGAGTTGGAGGCTAGTACATCTTGTTGGTAAGTGGACAAATGCCTCTCTATCCTCTTGTCCGATGCGCTCTGGGCTTCACCCTGGAGTTGAGTGCCCCAGGCAGAGGCTTGTAGAACACAGTAGGTTATGATGGTGGTGGGAAAGGCAGGCCTTTGCTCACGCCAGGGGAAGCTGGGGGCTCCAGCGCTCTGCAGTGGTCAGTGCAAATTGAGCTCTCCTGGCTCGAAGAGCCTCCTCCAACACAATTCTGTGAGGACGCTGTGTCTGTTCCTGGAGCTGGCTGAGCTCAGAGAAGCCTGGAGCCATAACAGAGTCTGTCTCCTTAGCAAGAGCCCAACCAGAACCCGAGAGGTCGAGAGGGGTCCCTGCTCTTGGTGACAAGTGATAGCACAGAGCGTCACAGGCCCCCAGGGCGTTCTTCTCTCAAAGGAGGCTCTCCAGAGTCCATTGGGCAGAGAGGTGAGCAAAGTGGGGGCTCTGTCTGACATTGCACTCCAGGCAGCCTGTCACTCCAGGCCACAGACTGAGAGAGCCAGAGAGGAAGAGGCGGAGGGGGAGGGTAAGGGGGGACAGGTTTGGCTGCAGCTTCCTGGGAAACTGCATCAGCCAGATGACAATCAGAATTAGCATCAGAACACCTTGATGAAAGGAAGGAAGAAAGAGTTGAATCCATGAATGAAAAATAGATTATTCACTGTCAGTCTGAACAATGGAACAAGACATAAATAGCAGCCATGTGCAGGACATGCCAATTTTGCTCAAAAATGGTGTGCACGGTACTCCAGCAGCCCTCCAGAAAGCTCAGTAGCACAGCCAGGTTCTGCACTGAGCAGATGGGGCAGAGGGAGACTAACAATGGCCTCTCAGAAGTGGGAAGGACGTGGGCTTGAAGTCAGAGATTCAGAGTTCTAGCTCTGTTATTTACAACCGTTATTTACAACAGTGCCCACGTGAGGCAGGGGGTGCGGAGGGGGGAGCAGGACAGATAGGAAACAGAAGATGGAAGGTGGAAGAAGAGGCCCGAGCCACCAGCCTCAGGTAAGTGACTGTGCCTCTTGGAGCTTGGGCTCCAACATCAGGAAGACAGTTGAGATAAAGAGTGATGGGGTTGGTAAAGCTATCAAGGGCCACTGCTGTTACTGAACTGGGCAGAGGTAAGTGTTCCAGGGCCCCGACCCTGCCCAGCACTGGGAGAAATCTGTCAGTGGAAGCAAGGAAGGAGGGACGCCCACGGATAAGAATGGAGCCCGTCGGTTGTAGTTTTAGTAAGGGACCATCAGGGTGTACAGGGCCATCATCACCTCAGTCCTCTCCATACTTGACAATCAAGGAGGCCCGGGATTGCCAGAAACCAGGCCCCTCCATATCTCACTGGGCTCTGCTAGGACAATTCTGCCGGCAAATGCTATTTAGTCTGTCACCAGCCCGGGTCCCTCTCTGCAAGACTGACCTGGCCCTAAGCACATGTGTCTGTGCCCTCTGGTGCTCCAGAGCACAGGGCTGCAGCACGCTGGCTTCTGGGCCCTACCGCCCCTTCCCTGTGAGCTGAAGGGGTCTCTGCAGCAGCCTCCTCTGATGATCCCCCTCTCCCAGGGCCTGTCAATCCTGGAGAGACTTCACTCCTCTGCACCTGAGTTGCCACGGAGAGACACCATGACTCACCTAGGTGACAGAGGGTCCTGCACCTGTTACCCAGAGTGCCCTGTCAGCTCTCGGGTGCAGCTATGTGTCAGGCTCTGTGCCATCTCCTTCCATTCAACAAAAACTCAGGAAGTAGGAATAACTGCTCTCCCCACTTACTGAGGCACAATGGGGAGGAGCTTGGGCACTCGGGAAGGAGCCAGGATTCAAATGGAGGGTGGGTGACAATGTTCACAGGGGCCCTCCTTACCTTGGTGAAGGTCAGACAGTCCTTGTCCTGGTCTCTGTCCTTCATCTCGAAATCATAAAGTGCTTTGCCCTGGGGCGGGGTCTGCGGCAAGGGCCGGACGCACTGGATGTAGCTGGCGGGCAGGAAGCCGTGCGCCCCGTGCAGCTCCCCATGGTACCAGTGCTCGTCCACCCTGCGCCGCAGGATGATGATGTCGCCCTTGCTGAACTTGAGGTCGCCGGGTTCTTTCCCCTCGTAACTGTAGAGTGCCTTCCCATAGGGAAGCTGGGAAAGAGTCTGAAAGCAAAACATAGCATCTGGTTACTCAGCGTGGCCTTCCTGCTGCCCTGTTAGATCTGTCTGGGATGGGGGGCTCCTGTGCTGTGGGCACGTACAGAATGTTCCAGAGTGGTAAGTACTTCAAAAGAACAGACACCCTATATGGGGATACTCAAGCCCATGGCCCTGCTGAGACAAAACGGCCCCCATAATGGCAGTCCCCCCTCAAATAGTGCGTGTGAGAGGGGGGCCAGGCATGGTCCTGGACTGTCCACAGGAACCAACTCACTCTGCTGAAAAGGACTCTGGAACAGAAGCTAAATTACTATCATTTACAGGTGAGGAACTGAGGCACGGAGAAAGAGAAAGTAACTGGCCCAAAGCCCCACCCCCGTAAGGATAGCGGAATCCCTACCCAGGTGGGCTGGCTCTGATATTCTCATCCACTGCTCTGTGCTAAATTGTCTTCCACTATGTGCTATTTCTAGCTGCCAGACTTCCAACAATTATTGTCCAATAACATTTTCCTGACTTCATCTCCGAACCTTCACAGCGACTCAGAACACATGTCAAGGGGCTTCTCAGGTCAAGGGGACAGACCCACACCTACTGTGGGACCTTCCCACTCACAGCCTTAAAGCCAAGGGCATACACCTGTGACATCCAGCCCAGAGGGACAGTGTGGCCATGGAAGGTGGAGGCCACCCCCGGGACATTGGTCCCCAATGCACTAGGAGTTCTAACAAGTGGTCCCTGACTGTCACAACACACCCCCCACCATACACATACCAATGACAAATAGCTTTTTGATGCATATGGCAGTCTGGTCCAGAAGCACAATTTCAAGACCATAAAATAGTATCCTCTCAATGTCATGGGATGCTCTTGTCATCCTGTCAAAGATTAGCCAACCTTTCTGAAAGTGATCTGCCATCTTTGGTCTCTAATGGTGAATGACTGGTTCTGAAACCAAAACAGAATTTGTGGCAATCTTCTGCTCTTCTGCAATAAGAGTCTGTTGAACCACCCTGAAACTTGATGTCACCATCCACTTCCCGGGCTCCTCAACTTAACTGGACCTGTCTCATAAAGACCAGTGGCCACCTGGGTTTCTATTCCTCTTCCGTATGGGTGGCCAACAACCATCAACTGAGTAAGCTCTGTCAGAGGCCAAGTCTCTGCCAGAGGAAAACCAAAGGAAAACCCACTACTGTCCCTGTGGCAATACCCAACAATTTCCCTGACAGAAGCTGCATTTTCTTACCAGGGCTGTCTATGCCAAGGATTTCTTTAGTATTCGAATCAATCAATAGAACCACAAAAGCCTGCAGCAGTAGTACATCGAAAAGCTCTTTGTAGGGGACTTAATAACATGTTGGCAACTCAATCACTCTGCATTTATGTTTCAGCAATGTCAAATGACAGCAGTTAAGAGAGAACCTGCTGGCAAATTGACAGCTACTGCTAACCAATTAAATAGTAACACCAGAGGATTTTTCGTTGCAGAACTCAATGAGGAAAAAAAAAATCAATTTGCTTCCAATAATACTCATCCTGGCTAGCTTTGTACGATAAGCACAATAGCCTGTAACAGGCCCTGATTTCAGACGGCTGAGGCAAAGCGGTGATTTGCAGAACAAGGACTGTGATCAGAAAAGAATGGAAGGGGCTGTTGGCTGTGAATCACCCGAAGGACCTCAGACACACAAAGGCCAGTCAGCCCCTGGCCCAGGGGTTCTCAGGGAGGAACAGTTTTGTCCCCCAGGGAATATCTCGCAATGTGTGAAGACATTTTTGCTTGTCACAGCTGGGAGGTGGGATGTTATTGGCCTCTAATGTGTAGAGGCCAGGGATGCTGCTAATCGTCCGGCAATGCACGGGGCAGCCCCCACAGCAAAGGACTGCCCCGCCCAGAACATTAACAGTGCCGAGGCTGAGAAACTCTGCCCCAGCCTGTCAGGTTAAATTTACAATAAGACAGGGTAGCTTTCTTGTTCTATTTGAACTTAGTCTATTACAACTTTAGAAGTTAAATATAACACTGACTTCCGTGATGGGACTCTTGTCACTACTAAGCACAGGAGAGGCTGAGACACCCATCAAGATAAGAGGCGTGAGAGGGACAGTAAGGAGAGAACCCGCCGTCAACTTGAAAATGGGCTTCAGCTCGGTGCACGACAGGAACCTTTGCTTTGCCTCCGGCCCCATTTCCTTTCACCCCCAGACCAAGCGGGGAGTGATCAAAGGCAATGTTTGGAGACCCAAAGACACTTGGGGTAGCTGGTAAATTTGCTACTCTTCATAACAAAGGAGAGCAAGAAAGGCCAGATTTGCACCTTTGCTTCGATGGGCTCTGCACCCCTCTGTGCGCTTGCATGCTGCTTGAACATTCGCACGTCCCCATTCTCCCCGTGTAGCAGAGCCACTAGCATTCCCACTCTGGCCTGCCCCCACCAGCTCTGCCGGCTCCGTCGACACAGACGCCACTCGCCAGCACACTCCTATGCATGCTGTGCAATCCCGGCCCCCACCTGCCCGGGTGCAGCGAAGGGCCTGGGTGTAGTGACAAGAAACTGAGGCCCTTCCCATGCGGGAGGCCTGGCTCCGGGGCTGGTGCTCTTGAGTAGTGTGTCCTCCCAGTTCCTGTGAGGCACGTACTGCAGATGTTCAGGGGACCTGGTCGTTCACTGACTCTCCAGAACGGGCCTGTCCCCACCCATCTGGGCTCCGTGGCCCCAGGCCTCCTGTACAGCCCAACACCTTCCACGACCCAAACTCTGCCTGCCTCTCTCTCTGCTTCCAACATCCCTTCCAAGTGGTGGACTTCGTTCCAATCTAATCGCTTGCTCAACTTCTTGATCTGACGTCCCACGGCTGTCCCAAGAGCCTCCAACACTGCATTCCTCACCCTGGCCAGGGAACGCCTGCCCACCACCAAGCATGTACCCTCGGTGGCCCGTATGCCCACCCTCTCCCTCCACCTTAGCACTCATCCTCAAGTCTTACTGCCCCTACTGGTAAGCAAGCCCTCAGGGAAACACCAGGCCTGCTTCCACCCGCCATGGCCAGGCCCTTCCTCTCTTCCACCTACACCACTGCAAACCTCCACCAGTGGTGGGCCCAATCAGCCCACTGTGAGGCTGGATGCCTGAACACAGAGCTGATCCTACCCCCTGGGGCTCAGGAGCTTTCAGTGGCTACCTACTACCTTCAGGGAGGGGCACCAAGCTCCTCAGCATGGCATTCAGACTCCCCCACATGGCCTCAGCTCAGCTTCCAGCCACCGCTCGCTCCTGACATTCTTCTCCACAGCCCGTGCAAGCCACAGGGGCAGCATCCTTGCTCAAAAAGAGCTCCTGCTTCTGGAACCTCTGGGGCTTGCCTACCACCTTGGCCCCTCCCTCTTCCTCCCAAACCTGGCAGCAGCAGCCTGTGTTCTCCTATGTCCTCGGAGCTTCTACTCCATCACACCCCTACCACACTAGTCCCTATTAAACCAAGCCCCAGGACAGGAGTGTCCGGCACATGGTAGGTGTCCTATGCATGTTTGCTCATTCAGCTGGGCTCAGTTTATTCCTGAGATAGAGCCTGGGTGGGGCTGGAGGTGAGGAAAGTCAGAAATGACAGATTTGACATGACACCCCTTGTAAAGCAGCATGCCTCACAGAGATCCAGGGTAAGGGTGCTGATCCCAGCTCCACATGCAGGAGCAGAAGAGCAGTTGTGCTAGTGGGTAGACCAGGGAAGGAGAGGGGCCAGGGGCGTCTGAAGCAGCAGAAGCAGGGCAGGAGTGGCTTGCACGCATGGCTGCCCAGTCGGGGCCAGCCATCTCGTGACCCTGAGGTCAGATCACAGGGCTCAGAGCACACAGCACAGCCCTGCTGGCCCAGCCATGGTCTGGTCAGGCAGCCATGCTCTGGTCTGTGCCTGTGGGTGGGCAAGGACAGGGCGAGTGGAGAGAGGGAGCCATGGAGAAGGGAAGGGGGAGAGGGAGGCAGTACAGCCCACCTGAGAATTCCCTCCCCACACTGCCAAGATCAGCACCTGAGGGAGCAAAACTGAGATGCAGGACATACTTCTGAGGGCAATGATAAAAGTCAGGGACAACGCCAAGAGGCGGTTTCTTTAGGGGGGCAGAGCAGCCGGAACCTGGTTCTCGCTGTGAGGAAAGGCTCTGAAATGGGGACTCTCAGACCTCCGAGGCGCCTGTCATCTTTAAACCCTTTCTAAGATTAACTTCATTAGTCCATGACAGGGCCTGGAGGCAGCACCCGCGAGGATCCTCCCAGCCCAAGGAAACTGAGCGGGTTTCCATGTAGCCATTACCTCTCTGCCCGCAGACTGCTCCTTATAACCCCTCAGCTGTGTGTGCTCCCCTCTGGAGGAATCCCATTCAAACACTGCCACTGAGCTGGCATTCTATGGGCTCAAGACATTAAGGAAAAGAAATAAAAGGAAAAGGGAAATACATCTGGGATGCCTACAAGATAATTAACACCAGCCACCCCTGCAAGGCATTAATAATAATTAAAACTTATAATGTCAATTTCATGGCTCATTACTCGGATGTAGCACACAAATCTTACTGTGGGCTTAATGTCCTACCCCGTGGAGACTTGGGTGCTCACGCATGCACAGCAGCACCATCTCCATCTTTTATGGAGATCACCGCGGCAGCGGGGTTTGACAAATGTGCCTTCATTACAGCATGCTGGTGACAAGGCTCTAAGTCGCGCTGGCTTCCCTGGGCGTGGGGCCTGGAGCGCGTGGGGGAGGGCAGCGTGGCAGGGCCAGGTGTCACTCCTTCACATCCCCCAGCAAGCTCCGGTAACAGTGTGGACAAAGAACTCGACCATGTTTTAGATTCTAAGGACTCAACCCGTCTCCCTTACTCAGAGCTTCCCAGGCAACACCTGTAGTGAGCATAGCTTCTAACTGCATGTTACCAGTGGAGGGCCCCCCTGGCCCATCAGCCCCAGGAGGACAGATAACGTGCCTATTTTTTGTTCAATGTTGCATCCCCGACCCCTGGCCCGACATAGATCACGTGCTCAAAATATCTATTGAATGAATGAACATATGGACCAGTCAAACCAACCCTGCAGGATTGGGCCTGGGCTAAAAGTTTCCCCTGCACATTTTTTTCCCAGGATGTGAGGTTCAGGGTCCTTGAAGCCCAAAGTCCCATTGCTAAGAGTGACTGGGCCTGGATAAATGGGGAAAATCCCAATGATTACTCGAGGAGGAGGGCATGATAACTGGAGGAACCAGGCTGAGCAAACACACAGAGTTGGACACAGACACAGTGCCGGACAGACTTGGACACAGACGTGGGTCTGCCTCCCACAGACATAGCAGAACTGACGGTCACTGGGGAAACACATCCTGGCACGTTTCAGGGATGGTGAGCGGGCCACAGAAGGGAGGTGGCCTCACCACAAACATGCCAAGCCTGCAGAGCCCACAAAAGTGGCAGAGATAGCTAACTGTCCCCCAATATCCACTTGCTCCTGCTTCTTGCCAGTGAGAATATTCCAAGTTTCAACTGGGGGTCAAGGTTACCCAGCTAGACTTCATTTCTCAGCCTCGCTTGCAGGTAGCCATGGCCATGTGTTGTAACTTAGTCATCTAGTACACGTGAGAGTGGCTCGTGCAATTCTGGACCCTGTTTCATAATGACCCTTGTAAGGAAATCCTAATGCCTGATTCTCCCTTCCACGGCCTGGATGGCAGAGGCGGTGGAGGTGAGCCAGCTTCTTCCACTCCAGATCCCCGTCCGAGCAAAAGAGAGAGGAACCTGCTCCTTGGATGGCCGTGTAGAACAGATCCCTGGACTGTTATGTGAGGAAAGGACACTTCACCTTACTCGGGCCGCTGTGCTTGGGGATCTTCTCACCAGAGCTCAGCTGGACCCTGAGTAACCCAGACGCTCTGGGGTGTGACTTACCATTTCTCCAGCTCGTAAGCAGTTTTCAAGGCAAAGCGTTGACCCCACACCACTGTGGAGGCTACCATTCATGTATTCCCCGTTAGGACAGTACCATGAACACGAACCCTCTCAGGTTTAGAATTACTTGAAAAGCCATGATTTCATGCATTAAATGAAGTACTGAAACAGAGTCCCCTCCCTCTAGTTTATGTATCAAATCTGTGATAGAGATGTCACTACATCACACATCAACCAGGATGTTCCCAGGTTTTAGTTCTCCCCCTCTTCAAGCCCTTTCTTCCATTTTTCTCATTAAAAGCTTTGCATTTGGGTGCTGGACTTTTGTTCCTTTCACTCTTCTGTTCTAACGATTTTTTTTTCTTTCTGGTATTTGCATAGATGTGCTTCCAAGAATTTATGGAACAGCACGACATGCCAGACCCTGCAGTAGGCTACAGGGGAGTAAGACACATCCCTTTGTTCAGAGGGTCACCAACCCGGGCAACAAAAGAGAAATGCACATTTTGTCCCCCAGCTCAGGTGGGGTGAGGACAGCACTAGGCCCTCACCATGTGATGCAGACGTAAGCTGTCTACAGCCAAGAGTGGCCGTTAGCCTCCGTGTTGAGCACGAGTTTCATGTTTCACCAAGATTTGTGAGGATTAAAAAGAAATTGTACTTTTTTCTTTCTTTTTCTTTTACTTTTCCTGGATCTTGTCAAAGGCTCTCTTCTCAGCTTTGCCTACAGTTCTATGCACTTTGGCAGTCAGTTCGCTGATGTTAGTGGTAATTTGCCAGAAGGTAAGAGGGCTTAACTTCTCCGTCTGAGCTGTTAGGAGAAGTGAGATTTAAGGAAACCCATGTTCTGCCTTAGAGACATCTGGTGACTTTGGGCTGGATGGAGTCATCTGTATGTGCAAGGTGTGAAGCCCCTTGGGTTCCTCCAGACGAACGGTGCTATATAAAGCAATAGCGTGCTTACACCATAGAAGGCCTGTGGCTCTTTGAACTTCTTCTCAAATTAGCTGACACAACTTTGTAATAAAATCATCATGGCATAAGAAATAAAACTTTTTCAAAACAACATGCTCCTCTTCAAAGAATTTATGCTTTAAAAAACTTCAGTCACCCTTCTGAGGGTGTGAAGCCACTTTCTAAGCCACTTGCATATGTGACCCTGGAAAGAGGAGAGATACCGGGGCGCCTGGGTGGCTCAGTCGTTAAGCATCTGCCTTCGGCTCAGGTCATGATCCGGGGGTCCTGGGATCGAGCCCCGCATTGGGCTCCCTGCTCAGCGGGAAGCCTGCTTCTCCCTCTCCCACTCCCCCTGCTTGTGTTCCCTCTCTAGCTGTCTCTCTCTCTCTGTCAAATAAATAAAATCTTTAAAAAAAAAAAAAAAGAACGAGGAGAGATACCAGGATCAAACAAAGTCCAGCAGAGAGAAGGTGAGATCCAAAATTAAGGTCTTCTGGAAGCTGAGTCTCAGGAAAAGTTGCTCCTAACAAGGACATAGCTCAGTTAGGAGAGTTTTTTTTTTTTTCTATTTGGGGAGATTTATAGCCAACATTAATGGAAATATTGAGAGTGAAGATGATTCTGGGGAAAGTACACATGCACACACATGCACACACACATGCGTGCGTGCACACATGGACATGCTCACAGGCTGGGCCCCGGCTCAGCACTCACACTGATGAGGGTCACAGACATACAGTAGAGAGCTCTCGAGTGTGACGATCAGATCTCTAACATCCTCCTCCCCGTCCTCAGGGAACACGTGGGCTCCTTCCCACCAGGGCTAGGAGCTCGCTTTTTACTACCCACATGAAGAGGAATAAAGGGAAGCCTCACAGTCACCAAAACAAAGTCCGCCTCTGCTGACCCCTGGCACAAGACCACTGCTGAGGCCAGCTGGACTGACTCTTGGGGTGCCAGCTTCTCGCCCCGCCATGAGCACAGGCTGGGGGAGGGGAGCATGCATACTTGTACGTGCCCCTTCTCCCCCGCACACCTGTGCAGCCTTCAAAGTCTGAGCAGCTTCTCACCACACACAACTGCATTTCTCTGCACCAGCTTTTTCAGAGTCAGCTGGTTTTACAGAGTTTCCACAGGAACACTACAGTGTGTCCCATTCTGGTCAAACAACGGCTTCACCACATTCTGTTTCGCCAGCAATCTCTCTATTCTGGGTTGCAAAGACAAAGATGGCCTGGGAGAAGCTTCTCAGAAATGCTTGCGTTGTCCAACTCCCGATTATCTACGCACGCCATGGCAGGGGTGAGGGAGCACTACACTTTACCATGTGTTTCAGCCCTCCTCACTGTGCCCCTCAGAGGGCCCTGGACACACAGTGACTGAGCCGTCACCACACGGGGCCCGGGCCTACCTTCTCACTCTCCTCCTGAGAGAAGAGAAGGGAACAGCTCGACAACCAAGGTCAGGAATGAAAACCAGAGGGTTCTATGAAAGGGACAGCAAAGGGAGCCGAAGGTCGAGGCCCCTGACCAGAATTCCGTAAGTGCACTGGTCCAGGGCTGTGGGTGCCAGCAGGCAGAGCACACAGCCACACAAGAAGACTCCCAGGGGCTGCAAAGGAGGCTGACCACCAATAATGGGTGTGGCCTCCCTTCCCTGAAATCAAGACAGATATGCCTGGGCAGAGGCAACAGCCTGCCCTCCCTCTTGGCTAGGAGAGGCGGAATCTGACTGCGCAAACGGCCCGCCCGCTGAAGGGCAGAGTGAGGCCCCACATGGGAGCGGCTGGGCTTTACCGCACCCCGTTGGTTTCCAAACTGCTCCAGCCCAGCACACAGCATGACCCTCCAGGAGAGAGTGTGTGCCCCACTCCCCTACCTCCAAAGCCGCCACGTCAGTTCTGCTCTCCTTCATTTTCATAACATGTTTCCACTCAAGAGCTTGCAAAGGTTCAAAGGGTAACAAAACCAGGTTCTCAACCGCTGCGAGACACCCTGTTGTACACGCACAACCTGTGTTCTGTCCGGCACCAGCCAGCTCTCCGTGGACCTCCTCCCCCGCCCGCTCACAGCCCCTGCTGCCTGTGAGCCAGGCTCTCCCCTGCATCTGCCCCTGTGACCTCACCGGGCTCCACAGATCCTGCCACTCTGGGAGCTGTGAAGGCCTATTTGTGCTTCAGTCCATGACCTACCCAGACTGTGAAGGATGCCCTATGACGTCTGGCTCATAAAGGAAATCAGAAGTAATTCTGTTCTGACAATTATGAAAACATGAGAGTATTAGAATTGCCTGGAAAAGTTTTAACCCTAGGCTTGGCAGTCTTATAACTAGGGTGTTAGTAAGTATTATTCAGAGACCAAAACACCTAGTTCAGTCTCCTGAGACCCACCTTTAATACCCTGTGCAGAAAGAGGCGTGTGTGAATAACACGTATGTATGCACGCAAGCACATCCATACATACACACACTCAAACTGTTCCTCAAACCTAATCCGCCCACCACACACGCAGGTCTATTGTTCTGAAGTCAGAGAGGAGAAAGAGAAGGTGAACATCTAATATTAGCATAGATCAGGAGCTGTTAAATGGGCCTGGGGCCAAATCCATCCTGCCCGCTGTCTTTGTAAATCAAGCTTTATGGGGACGCAGCCTCGCCCGTCCATTTACAACAGCCGAGCTGAGTACTTGCAACAGTCCATATGGGCCACAAAGCCAAAAGCATTCGCTATCTGGCACTTCACAGAAAAAAGTCTGCCAACTCCTGGAATGGAAGGTCAAAGCTAGCAACGGACCAAGGTCTGAGGCTTGCACAGTTCTCACTCGTTCCTGGGTAAAGGAGGGGTGGTGGCTGCTGGGCCCCTCTGTGTGGGTGGAGTGTGCGCTCCATTTCAGAACAGCATGCCACTTCCACTGTCAAAGCCGCAGTTGGGGAAGTGGAGACAGCCCTGGTGTGGGGGTGGCCTTGCAGGGTGCCGTGTGACAAATCACCTCCATACGCAGGGCCTCCATTCTCCCATACACTGGAGATAATCAAATCTGTCCTTCCAAATTTTCTAGTAATGTCAAGAGAATAAAATTGATGGCATGTAAACGAGCTTTCTGTCTCTTAATGAAGAAGGTGCTATAAAAATGATCATCGTAGACTGCTTGCTGAGGCAAACAAATGTTCCAGGATCCTGGATGCTGGTGCTAGAAAAGGCACCACTAATGACCCCTAAGTGTAGACTGGAAGTAGCATCAGATGGATGAGGCGAGGACATTGCCCCACCTGGCATCTGCACACATTGGCTCCATCATACGCTGGGTGAAAGAAATACCAGCAAAGGTCTAGCGTGCTGTCCTCAGCTGTGACCTCCTCTCCTTCCCTGTGTCTCTGGGCACTGCTTAGGGTCCTGGGAGTCCTTCCCACCTTGCTTCCAAAGGGATGCTCTTCATCCAGACTCCTGAGGTTCCTGCCACCCCTTCATCATAAGCACTGGCCACTTTCCCCTCAACTCTTGGGATGCGCCGTATGCTGCTTCCTGCACTCACCCTGTGTGACCCGTGGACTCCTCACAGCCACCCATGGGTTGGTCTTAGATCACTGACACTCTACAGATGGAAACAGGCATGATGAAGTTCAGGAACTTGCCCAAGGTCCCAGATGTGGGAGGAAACAGCAGACCAGGGTCGGAGCCCAGGGGGTCTGACTTCCAAGCCTGAGCACCAACGCACCACTTACATGGCCTTCTAAAAATAACATGACCATTTATTTAGCTGCTACTTCATGCCAAACACTCCAGATAACTCGATTATTGCTCACAGGAACCTTGTGAAGTAGGAATTACTATTGTCATTTTACTACTGAGGAAAATTAAGACAGGCAAGGAAGTTCCTCAGTGTCAAGGGGCTTGTAAGAGGGGACCAGCTTCCAGCTCGTAACCCCAGCCTGCCTCCTCACACTCCCAAAGCGGGAGAGGAGCCCTTGGGGGCGCTCTGATGATTACCTGGAAGGAAACATGGAAGGAAAAGGAAAGATGTGGACAGGTTATCCACCGGGCCAGAAGGGTCCAGATCTTTGTTTGCATTTATCCACTTCAGAGAAGAAGTAGTCATTTCCCCACTTTCTGGGAAGACCACACCAATACTGTCAACTGATGTGGAGACGTTCCTAGACATGTCCTAGACAATGGTTACCTAGAGGAGAGCATGGCTGACTACTGCAGCATGCCCTGGGCTGGGGATTGTGGTCTGTACCTTGAGAAGTGGTCTCTGTCTGGCAGCTTACTGCCCCTATGATCCCTCCCAGGGGAAGGGCTCGCTGCCTGCAACCCCAGCCCCTCCATCGCAGGCACTGTTGGGTCTGAATCCAGGGGTGTCCAGGCCAGTCCTATGTCTGACATCATAACCAAGGTTCCTAAGGGAAGCACTCACCAAAGGCTCCTGTATGGGGCCAAAAGGGCCTCACACTGTATACCAGGATCTCCAAACACCTCAGAAGGTCAGGAGGTCAGGAAGGAAAACAAAGTCTTCCCATCCTTCAACATCTGTTGTTTTTCAAAAAAGAAAGTAGGGGCAGATGGTTCCTTCTGACCCTACTTCAGTTGAAACTAACCAGCAAATAACCTTTAAATATTTTTTTACACATTATGATTTTAATGCTACCCTCCACCTCAAAAAAGAAAAAGTAATACAAGAAGGCAAGGGGAAAAAGAAGATAATTGTAAATATCCATGCAAAAAAAAATAAAGTTTCCCTAAGAATCCAGCTTTATTTAAGAGCAAAGAAGGGAGGCCTGAGTTAGAATCCTGGACCCTGGAGGGTCGGGATGGCCGCGCAGCAGTGCGTCTAAGAGCTTGACTTTGCCGCATGCTGGATGCCCCGCGCCTCAGTGTCCTCATCCACAAAATGGGCGTCATAAAGTACTTCTCTCGGAGGGATCTTGTGAGAGTAAGTGAGGTAACAGCTATCAGTACTTGTACAGAGAACCTGGTGAGTACTACGGTTTCCTGTTAACTTCCCAATGATAATACCGTCAGAACACAGCACATCACCTGTTTACTACAGACGTCCACATCACACAACACAGAGACAGGCACATTCTGTAAAAACAAAGACCTTAGCAAAATAAACTTGATCATGATAGTGTATTAGTCAAAGAAGAAAAGCTGTCCCATTGACAGAAAGATAGGTGCCATACTCCCCGAGACCCCACACATCGCTGTGACGGGGTTTTAGGGCAGCACCTCAAGGACTGTTCTTGCTTTCCTTCTCACCTGTCCCTCATCACCACGTGAGGAGCACAGTTTGCCATGTGGGAGATGGCATACCACAGACCAGGCGGGCATGGCCCCTGGCCATAGGGGAGTCACAGGGCAGATGGGGGGCAGGCCAGGAGGGAGACAAATAGCACCAAGCTCCCGGTGGGCTCTGAGCTTGGGGTCCCGGGCAGGGTGGGCCTGGTCTTCCCATAAGCAGAAGGGGGTCATGGGACTACCGAGGGTCCTTTCACCTACAGACAGGCCCTGAGGTTCTTAAAAATCTTTTTGCCATGCTGGGTCAATCTCAGAGAAAACATCCTATTAGCCCCTTTTCTAGATTTTCTCTGTTTTCTATAAACTGCTTTAGGCACTTTGGATACATGATAGAAAAGCATGAAAACTTCAAGCCCTGAATTAACATTTTGAATATAAATAGGTTTTGCTATTAAGTCAAAAAAAATCAAGCATGAATCAAAGGATAGCTAATGGTTTGGGCTAAATTCATGCATATATTGAATTTGCCTGCTTTCCACGAATCCTGCAATTTGCTACCTATATATAGGATAGAGATCTGGGTGTGTGGGGCTCAGACCACTGTTTGGCCTGGGACAGGCGGGTGCTGGGGCAGAATTCTTCACCGCACCATGCAGGCTGAGCCTTGATGAACACGGCTGGAGCTAGCAGGGATCCCTTGGTGCTTCATTTCCATGTTGATTTACAGAAATCATTAACGCCAGATATTTATTTATAAAATGCTGGGCCAACTTTGGAATGGAAATCACCACAAAATTGGATGTCGCAGTCACTTTTATAGACTTCAGGTGAACTTCATAAATCAATGATTGATGCAAATAGTCTCACTAAGGAGAAACAAACGAATGGCCTCTGGAGTCACTGCCACAGCGTGGATGTGAGTGTGGTAGACTCAGCTGCCAGGGCCGGCGTCCTCCCCTCGCGCAGGGGCCGGGTCATGCAACAGCAGCTTGCAAGCTGCAAGGGAGGTGCACAGGAGCCCCCTGCATTTGTTAGCCAGGGACTTGAGGGAGAAATTTCCTGGAGGCAGCTTCACTCTGAAATGTATTTCATATGCTAGAGAATCCTCCCAGTTACTACCTATTTTATCGATGAGAAATTTCTTCTTGAAGACTTCAGGCTTTAGTGTGACTTTGTAAACCCTTTTAAAGTGCAAATGGGGTCTCCAGTTGTCCTTGACCACCTCTCCAGCACAGAACCTCTTCCCCCACATAAAGGAGGGTCTTTCTTCTGCTGGCTGGCTTCTGGGCCAAGTAGTGATATCTGACCTGCCTAAAATATTCAATATTTTTGAGTTTACTAAAATATTAAAGAGCTCACTTGGCTTGCCTGAATTCTTAAAAATTAGGAAGAGGAACGCCGCCATCTACTCTAAACATGTTCTGATAGGCAGTGAACAAAACACCATAAAGTCCCTGCCTTCACGGAGTTAATGTTCCAGGAAAAGGACAAGCAAGAAAACACTTAAGTAAGTAAAATTGAGAGGCTAGAAAGGAGTAAGTGCTAAGGGGCAAACAAATCAGGGAAAGTGACAAGAAATGCTGGGAAGGGGGCACGTTGGAATCATAGAGGGGTGTCACCAAGCAGGTCATTCTGGGCAGCCCTGAGTTGGGTGCATGGGGCTTGGGAGGGTGGGAGGGAGCCAGAGGAGGCCAAGCAGCTCCAGGAGTTCCGGAGGGAGGGCTCTGAATGAGATGGGTGCAGTCAGGGGCTCTGCATTTGCAAACTGAGGCACAGGAAGAGGATAAAGGACACAGAAAATTCCTTCTTCGGGGGAACATTTTAGGAAGAGATGAGCTGCTTGCTTGGGGCAGGTGAGAGGCTATGCCTCTGAGCCCCTACAGCTCTGCCCTCAGGTCGGTCAAGTCCAGCATTCTGGATCAGGCTCAGGACAAAGGCAGCATTCGCCCTGCCAGGATGCTATAGAACATCCTGATGCACCTGCACTGAGCACACACAAGTTTTCCTTCTGAAGCAAGTAGTGGTATAATCAGTAGTATCCTGTGCAGAAACAAAACCATAACCTGAATGCTGAGCAAGTATGTGAGCTATCAACACTGTGATATAAACCATGTTCTCTGAGCCCCAAATTAAGAAACATGGCCTGGGAGGGCATAAAGATAAGTAAACACACAACTTCCAAAGAAAATCCAGCCTAAAACAGAGAGAAGAGAACAGGGACCCAGAAACTTCTCAACAAAAATGCTGGGTCCTCCAAACATGTAGTAAGTCAGTCTGCCTGCTTTCCGGGCACTCTGCCTATGAAGTGCTACCTAGAAGCAGGTGGCATAGAGTATTCTGCCTGAGACAGCAAAGAGAAACAGGTGGGAAGAAAGTAATGGAGCAGGGCCTAGCAACCATCACGTAGTGTTCTAACGAGCTGAAGGGAAATAATTTGTAACTTATTCTCTCCTCTATATTTCCTCTTGTCCCACTTACTAGCTCATTAAGAAGCATGCCTTCTTGTTGCCACATCATCTGCCCTGCTGGATTCCCTTCCTCTCTTGCTGGTATCACACAGCACATGGGAAGTGAGGCCCCCTTGTCCTCATGGCAGGGGCGGGGGTACCCAGAGGGTCCTCAGCTCTCTCTCCACACCAGCCACTACCCTTCCCACAGACAACGAAGTCTTTACCCCCTGTTTTCTGGGAAAGTCATCCAAGAGCAAAGTCAGACAGGAAATTATCAGACCCACAGAGCAGCGTTCTTTACCACGAGGGGGACTCAAAGGGGAGGAGGTACCAAACAGCGAAGTGGTCTTTAAATGACCAGTGTGCAAATGAAGAGTTGGCTGAGATATGAATGAGTGGTTGGACTTTTTAAAAATCTTGGAAATGTGCACCTATCTTTAAAACTTTTTTTATAATTTTTTTATTATATTAGTCACCATACAGTACATCATTAGTTTTGATGTAGTGTTCCATGATTCATTGTTTGCTTATTAACACCCAGTGCTCCGTTCAGTACGTGCCCTCTTTAATACCCATCACCAGGCTAACCCATCCCCCCACCTCCCTCCGCTCTAGAACCCTCAGTTTGTTTCTCAGAGTCCATAGTCTCTCATGGTTCATCTCCCCCTCCGATTTCCCCCCCTTCATTTTTCCCTTCCTTCTCCTAATGTCCTCCATGCTATTCCTTATGTTCCACAAATAAGTGAAACCATATGATAATTGACTTTCTCTGCTTGACTTATTTCACTTAACATAATCTCCTCCAGTCCCATCCATGTTGATGTAAAAGTTGGGTATTCATCTTTTCTGATGGCTGGGTAATATTCCATTGTATATATAGACCACATCTTCTTTATCCATTCATTTGTTGAAGGGCATCTCGGCTCCTTCCACAGTTTGGCTATTGTGGACATTGCTGCTATGAACATTGGGGTGCATATGGCCCTTCTTTTCACTACATCTGCATCTTTGGGGTAAATACCCAGTAGTGCAATTGCTGGGTCATAGGGTAGCTCTATTTTTAACTTTTTGAGGAACCGCCACACTGTTTTCCAAAGTGGCTGTACCAACTTGCATTCCCACCCACAGTGTAAGAGGGTTCCCCTTTCTCCACAACCTCTCCAACATTTGCTGTTTTTTGTCTTGTCAATTTTTGCCTTTCTAACTGGTGTAAGGTGGTATCTCAATGTGGTTTTGATTTGAATTTCCCTGATGGCTAATGATGTTGAACTTTTAAACAAATTTACCACCTTTCAGAAGTTATTCTAAGATGCTATAATTATTCATTTATTTTACATGACATTATTAGGTGAGTATTATTATCATCTCCATTTACAGATGAGGAAACTGAGTCACAGAAAAGTAAGAAACTTGTTCAAGGTGACATAGCCAGGCCTTATCCTCTATGCCAGGGATCAGCAAACTTTTTCTGTAAAGAGCCACATAGTAAATATTTTAGGTTTGCAGGTCTCTTGACAAACCAACTCCATTCCGCTGTTATAGCATGAAAGCGGCCATAGATTCCATAGATTATACCTCAATGAATGGGTGTGGTTGTATTCTAATAAAACTTTATTTATAAAAATAGGCAGTGGGGTAGGTCTGGCCTTCAGGTTGGGATTTGCTGCTCGAAGTATGTTGTCTCACTTTGTGTTCTGCAAAACGTGATCACTCTCAAACTGTCCTCAAGGACAATCAGGCTTAATCTGTTATTTTGTGTTTTTGAAAGCAAGAAACCAATGGATTGACTTTCTTAAAATCTGATGCCCAAACTGAGGGATCAAATTGGTCATGTACAGTATTTTATGCAATTTAGTGATACAAGACAACATGTCCAACAAGGAGAAGCCAAAGAATTTTGAAGGTAAAATTAATGACCCTAACTTGAATTTTCAACTGCAGGCGGATGAATGCCTGAATTAGACAAATTTAGGCAATGCCATCGTTTTTCTCTGGGGTACAAGCCTGGCACTGGCTGCCAGTGAGACCATGCCCGAAGCAATGTTTAACTCAGGAGATGTGTTCTGGGCTCAGAACCGAGGTCTATTCTGGAAAATGCTTCAGGGCCAGTGTGGGGCTCTATGGCCATTCCCCAATTCCTGGCAAGGCTGCAGGGAATCAGACTGGAGGGGACTGCGTGCAGCTCAAGTCAGGCCAGGCTCCTGGCACACTCATCTTCCCCAGGGCCCCAGGCTGGGGTGCAGCCTGGCCCCACCTGCTGCTGGGGATAAAAGACCACCAGCTATACTTGTCTTCTGTAAGCTGCGATGGCACGGGCTGCCAAGGCTTTGCTTTCATGCTTTATTTCCACCCCATCGGAATAGCTCAAAGGAACCCATTAGTTTCGGATCCTTTATTCTGCATGGCAAGAGATACTTCAATACAGTTGTAAGGATGCAATTAGCATACTGTGTGAATTCAAGAGCACGATCCCGAGTGCTATCCACGCACACGAGCACCCGAACGGCTGCACCCTGACCTCCTGGGACGGTAAGAACTGCTCAGCAGAGGGATGCCAATGCGTGCACCTCCCGCCCACTACGGGCAGCCCCAGCCTCCTCAGCACTGCAAGGAGAGTGGAGCGTGGCATCCCGACAGAACCAAAGGCAAGACAGTCTGTCCGGGAGGAGCGGAGTGGAGGGGGCCTTGGTGCCCAGTATGTGGCCGGGCCGGGAGAAGGCCCTGTCCCTCCGTCCCACACACGGTCTTGGGAAGAGGCACGGGTCGGAGGCAGAGCGTCACAGAACTCCATGCCACTTCAGCCTCGCTCAGGCTGCCGGGCTGCCCCCAAGAGCCGATTCCAGGGAACCAGCCCTGGCTGCAGGCCCACCTTCATCACCTGCTACGGAGACGGGACCAGGAGCACGGGTGCTCACAGGGAAGAGCTGAGGCCACAGACGGAGGACAGAAGATGAGGGGGCAGAGGCCAGCAAGGCCCAGCCGGTCAGATGCAGGCGGCCTGAGGGAGGGCCCAAGGCCGCAGCGGCCTCCCTCTGAGGGGTGAAGCACCTCGCCTCCTGCTTACAGTCAGCCTTGGCCCACATACACACAAGCAAGGGCACCCACACTGTCTTCACCAAAGACCTGGGAACCGTTATTAACGTAATTCATTCAGCCGCCCAGGATTAACTGGCCACCTAATATGTGCCACAGTTCTAGGAACCGCTAACGTGTTAGAAACAAAATAGACAGAAATTGTCTATGCCCCTGAGAGAGCATACATTTTAGAAGAGGAGAGACACATACATAATCGTTACATATATGTAGCACATTTAAGGCAGGAAGTACTAGGGAGGAGATACACCGGGAAGAGGACAGGAAGTGTCACTGGGGCTGGGGATGGTCTGCAATTTGAAATTAAGTCCAGTTCTGGGAGAAGTGCCCCAGGCAGGGAGGACACAGGCAATGCCCAGGTGAAGGCCCAGGCCCTTCAAGAATTCCTCTGCTCACACTCAAACTGGTGTCTTTATAATGGCAAAAAGAAAAGTGAGAAGCAGGGGAGAAGGGAGGAGGCAGGAAGAAAGTTTGGGGAGCTGCTAACTGATGACATATGAGGGACTTTTCTGATGGCCAATTCCTGAATCTTGCTCTGGAGCACAGCCCTGTGGGGCAGGGGGAGGGTCTGTGTACAGCATCGGGGGCTGTCAGCTTCATGAACCTAAACACCAGCACTCCTGATGCTCCAGGGAACAGATCCAAGCACAGAGCATGGAGAGAAGGGAGAAACCATCCTGGTCATCTGGGATAGAGCATCTTCCTGTGCTCAAGAGAAAAGCTGACGAGTCCTTTTTAGATTTTGGTCCAAAGTCAACAACAGATGCTACAAAGATTCCAAATGGCTGGCTTTTCACATGAGGCTCAGAAGCGGCTAATACGTGGCACAGCCTCCACTCAGCGCATGTTTACTGGGCACTCCCTTTATGAAACACTACGCAGGTGCCAGCACCACAGAGAGGAGGGACTGTGAGACCCTAACCAGGGGGTTCACAGTCCCTGCACACACAGCGTGTTTGCTCATGGGCACCAGGGTGAGAACACACACCCACACCACACCCACACACATATACCACACC
>NC_058412.1:87194901-87216815 GCF_002201575.2 Neomonachus schauinslandi | reverse complement strand
ACCACACCACACACACACCATACACACACAACACCCACACACATATACCACACCATACACACACACACTATACCATACACACACACTATACCATGCACACACACACCCCACATCATACACACACACCACCCCATACACACACACACCCCCCCCACCATACCCACACACACCACACACACACCACACACACACACACACACATACACACCATACACACCCACCCCCCACACACACACCTATACCACCACACCCAAACACATACCACACCATACACACAAGCACACACATAGAGCCCTTAAAGGGGGCTGGGGAGCGAAGGTGTCTATTTGCCTATCTGTGTACACATTTGAAGTATCTAGCTCTATCCCTCCATCTCTCCATCCATCCATCATCCATCCACCCACTTACTGACTACCTTCTCTGTGCCAGGTACTGTGAGAGATCCTAGAGATATAACAGTTTAAGGGCTGACACACTCCCCATTCTCACAAAGTTTGTGAGGAAGACCAAATGTTTATTTAGATTAATAATATACAGAACATACATGACTTTAAAAAATCTACAAGATAAAAGCCTTGGATACTTATTTGTTTTTTTTAACTTATTATTATTATTATTTTTTTTGAGAGAGAGCACCAGCAGGGAGAGGGGCAGAGGGAGAGAGAGAATCTCAAGTAGGCTCCACACTCAGCACAGAGCCCAAAGCGGGGCTCAATCTCACGACCCTGAGACCATAACCCGTAGACCACACCCCAAGCAGAAATCAAGAGTCAGACACTTAACTGACTGAGCCACCCAGGTGCCCCCAAGGCTTGGATACTTCTGAGACATGCCATGATGAGAAGCAAAAAACGAAAGGGGAGAGACAGAGATGGGCACAAGAAGTTTACCATTTTTCTTTAGTTTTCCAACAACATTTGGAATGCAAACCAAAACTAAGGAAAAGGCAACATTCTTCTTTCCGTGGGCCACTAAGTTAGGCAGACTTACCACATACATTCTAATATGACAGAAACTGGGCAGAGGGCATTCTTTTCAGCACTTTCCCTCAGAGTACTTCCTCATCTCCCCCAGAGTGGGAGAAGATGGATAGTCTGTACATACATTATGTATGCAGCTTTTTAATTTTTTTAACCATTAACTTCATGTAAATGAAATTACATATTTCTTAAAAGCCAGGAGTGTTGGGGTGCCTGGGTGGCTCAGTCAGTTAAGCGTCTGACTCTTGATTTCGGCTCAGGTCATGATCTCGCTGTCGTGGGATCCAGCCCTGCATCAGGCTCTTGGCTCAGTGCAGAGTCTGCTTCAGAGTCTTTCTCCCTCTCTCTCTGTCCCTCCCTGCTTGCACCCCCCCTCTCTCAAATAAATAAATAAAATCTTTTTTTAAAAAAAGCCAGGAATGTTGTCTTGTCATGGCATCCCCTTCTCAATGCCCGGCTCAATGACTGGAGATCCAAGAACCCACTGGAAAATGTTGTGGTTTCTCTGGACCCAAAGTTAAAAGGTTCTCAAGAGACTTTTAGAAACCATTCACTTTCATATGACTTTCTTCTTTGGTCACACTCCAGAAATCTCAATACTGCCTAAAGACGGGAGAACAGGTGGGTTGAAGGTGGAGGCTGGGCCCATCTATGGTTAAGAAAAAGCATCTATTGCCTAGTTTGTGTCAGGCTCCCACAATTTATTTTACCTTCCTTTCTGCTCTCTTTTATCTCAGCTCTAAATCAAGTCAAGCCCGGCCCTCATGCAGCCCTTGGAGAGGCATACATCCCTCTGCTTCCTGTGCTGGGCTTGGCCGGCCAGCTCTGGACTCGGCTGAGTGTGCCGTCCATCTCAGAAACGTGCCTGAGGAAGGCAGGGCCGGGGGTGGAGGGGGATAGACACTGGTTCTAGCCATGACCTCTGGAACCATTTGGTTTACCTCCCAACACAAAGAATCCAGTGATTTCCATCCATTGCAAGAGTCTTAGTGAAGATACCCTCCTTTGGGCCCAGAAGTGTTCCTCACGGGGATCTGTTCACAATGCAGAAGCCCTTGTGCCATGATTTCCTCTTTCCTCAGAAAGCTCCAGGATGGTTCTCAGATGGAAACATTTAGAGGCAATCCACAAAGCTTGGTCAGTGACCGGGCCTAGCAGTCAGGGACACAGAGGGGACTGAGCAGGGTGACATGCCAAAGAGCTGAGGGCAGGCAGCCACCTGAGAAAAGCTGTGATGGTAGTGAGAGGGACACACTGTGAGAGGAGAGGAAGGTGAAGGAAAAGAGGACAAGTCTTCCGACCACAAGAAATGTGGTCGCTGTAGTGCCTCTGTGGATATGTGACCAAACCAGGGAGACAACAAGAGGCCAGCCAGGATATGGAAGGAAGAGGGGCACGGGCTCATCATAACCAGTCCATTAACATCCCGGGGCAGGCTCAGCTCACAATCCCTGGGTCAGAGGGTGGAGACAGGAACTGGGAGCTCACATGTTTGATGGTCCCACATTTCCAACTCTGGATGGCACTTAATGCTCATGTCAACGACTGTCACCTCCCTGCCACCGGAGTGATCAAGAGTCTCTCTGGTTCACACACACAAAGATTGGGGGACGAGGAGAAACATGCTGTCACATCACAGGACCCCGGAGAATGGCCACATCACCAAAAACTATTTCTGGACTTCCATTTCTTTCTTTTTTTTTTTTTTTTATGTTCAGTTAGCCACTGTATAGTACATCATTAGTTTTTGATGTAGTGTTCAATGATTCATTAGTTGCAGGACTTGCATTTCTATCCGTACCGCCATCTAGGCATCCTGGACAATGCTCCTAATGATGAAACAACTAAAATGCTAGATTACAACGTGCGAAGACCATCTGTGAAATGCATTGCTGAAACTGGAGGTTCACAGCACCTCCTATGAAGTTTTTTTTTAAGAAAAAAAAAACAAGTAAAGAAACAAATCTAATCAAACCAGTTTATGGGAAACACAGGGGATGCAGGAACATGACAAATAACAACACAAGGATGTAACCAGCGAAATCAAGAACGTGGGAATTCCACAGGACAAACAACTAGGTTTCTTCAACACATCAATGGCAAGAAGAGGCAGTGGGAACTGTTAGGTGAAAAGGAACGGAAGAGACCTAATCCAATGCCAGTGTGGACCTTATTTCAAATAAAGAAGCCACGAAAAGACATTTTAGAGACTATCTGGGAAATTTGCACATGGGCGATATTAGAGAATTATTGTTAATTCTGAAAGATGTGATAATATTGTGGTTATGTTTTTTTTTTTTAAGACTTCCTCTATTGGAGATACATACTAATGTAGTTTCAGGTGAATGATATAATGCTTGAAATTAGCTTTAAAAGATAACACACACACACAAGGTGGAGGGAGAGAGGAAATAAGATGAGCAAATGTTGATAGCTGTTGATGCTGGATATGCGGGGTCATTCTACTAGACCTGCCACTATTGTGTATGTTTGAAAGTATCTATAGTAACAAGGGAAAGAAATACATGGCTGAGCTGACACACAAAGAAGGATTATGCAAAGGTCAAAAGTGAACACGGGAACCCTGGGAAGAGAGCACCAAAGCCGTTTTACTGTGCGGTTTCTGCTGAACCATTTTGCTAATGGCAAGCGGGGCAGCTGTGAAGCCTCAGGCCCATTCACAGTGGGAGTCTACTCAGAGCCACCTAAGAAAGTTTGTCTAATAGGCTACTCCCTTCGTGGACTGAAAGCCTACCTCCTAAACAGAAGATTTGCCAGCTGACTCCATCAATGTATAAAAAACCCGTAACACGTCATGTCTAATTTGGGTAGTCCAAGCATATAAGAAAGTTTAAAATTAGAAAAATTACTCATTTGTCACACTGGAGATTGAAAGAGAAAATGTATGCCATCTCAAAAGTTTTTTTAAAAAATCATTTGACAAAATTCGAATTTGACTTTTCATTTAAAAATAACCTCTGAATTAAACTGAAATGGAGAAAAATATACTTAACCTGATAAAGAATATCAACAAAACCCTCACAACAAACACCATCTTAAGTGGAGAAATCTTGAACACAGGACCTTGAAGATCCAGAACAAGGCAAGGATGCTTTTTATATCACTCATTCAACACTGCACTGGGGATGCCATCAGACAAAGAGAGAAAGAAAGATGGACAGATTGAAAAGGAAGAAACAAAACTACAATCATTTGTAGATGATATGGTCATCTATGTAAAACCCAAAACTACTACCCAGAAATGATTAGAATTAAGAATTTGGCAAAGTTAATGGATACAGCCACCAATATACAAAAGTCAACTGTCTTTCTATACACAATCAGCAAGTAGTTAAAGCATAGAATTTTAAAAAATACTTTATATTTTTCTTGCTATTATAAATGGTACCAGGAATAAATTTAACAAAAAATATGCATTCCCTTCATGGAGAATATTATGAAAGTTTACTGAAAGACATTAAAGGTGACCTAAATAAATTGAATGTAATACTATGTTGTAGAAAGTCTCAGAAAAGCTGTGATTTTTAAAAAAATTTTATTATGTTATATTAGTCACCATACAATACATCATTAGTTTTTGATGTGGTGATCCACGATCCATTGTTTTTGTATAACACCCAGTGCTCCATGCAATACGTGCCCTCCCTAATACCCATCACCAGGCTAACCCATCCCCCCTCCCCCCGTCCCCTCTAGAACCCTGTTTGTTTCTCAGAGTCCATAGTCTCTCATGGTTCATCTCTCCCTCCAATTCCCCCCCCCCATTTTTCCCTTCCTTCTCCTAATGTCCTCCATGCTATTCCTTATGTTCCACAAATAAGTGAAACATATGATAATTGACTTTCTCTGCTTGACTTATTTCACTTAGCATAATCTCCTTCAGTCCCATCCATGTTGATGTAAAAATTGGGTATTCATCCTTTCTGATGAGAAAAGCTGTAATTTTCTCTCAAATTGATATATAGTTCAAATGCATTCCTAATGTAAATCTCAGCAATTTTTTAGTACTTGAGAAATTGATTCAAAATAAACAGAAACAGCAAACTTCCTTGTCCTACTAGATATCAAGGCTTTAAATATGTTATAGTAATTATGAACATATAATGGAATCAGGAATAGAAAAATGAACGGAGGGAACAGCCCCAGTCCAGAAATGGCACCACACAGAGATGACCTGATTTATGAGCACAGGTACTACAGATCAGCAGGGGAAGGCTACGCTATTTAATAAATGGTGTTGGCAAAATTGATTTATCTATATGGGGGAAAAAATGGTCCTCTGCCTCATACCATACACCAAATTATTTCTAGCAGAATTAAAGTCTCAAATATGAAAAGCAAGTCTGTGAAACTTTTAGCAGTTAACATAAGGCTCCAGAGTTGGAAAAGATTTTTGAAATAAGACACAAAACATTCACGATAAAAGAAACTGTGCTCAGTTCAACAACACCAAAACAACAACAACAAAAAAAACACTTCTATTCATCAAAGGACACTAAAAAGAAAGAGCCAATCCACAAACTGGAAGAAGATATTTACAACACAGTTCAGAAGTAAAGTATTTGTATTCAGAATAGATAAGTAACTCAGCAGCAGAGCCACACTGTGGTTAAGAGCAGACTCATGCCGGGTTCAGTCCCTACCCTGCTGTTGCCAGCTGGGGACGGAGCAGGATACCCCCTCTGCCCCGCAGGCTCCTCATCTGTGAAGCAGATGTCACGCTAGTTAACACCTACTCTACTAGGAAGGATGAAAACAGGTAATATATCCCAAACTACTCAGAACGACGGTGGCGGGATAAACACTAGATAAATATAATCTATCTTTGAGAAAAAGAGAAGTAACTCCAACAGGCATTGTGTAAAAGACAAACACAAGTGGTCCATAAATACATGGAAACATGTACTCAGCAGCCCTGGTAACCAGAGATTTGCAAATGACATGCCATTTCACACCCACCAGATTGGCAAAAATTAAAAAGCCTGACAACAGTAAGTGTTGGCAAAGGGGTAGGAAGAAGCGAGCATCTGCCGCCAATGCAGATGGCAGTGACAGAGGTGCCCTCTTGCCCGGCTGCTCAGTTCCAAAGAAGCCAGCCCTGTGTTCTCTAGAGAAAGGATGCACTTCTGTGTGTGCATCCAAAACACCAGAAGCAACCCAAATGCCCATCAGCTGTAAAGTGGGTCATGTGTGATACGCTCAAATCACAGAACACCATCCAGTAGGAAAGACGAGGGAACGGCATCTGCAAGTGTCACCATGGCTGACTCTTTGCTGGGCGGGAGAAGCAAGTCACAGAAGAGCACAGAATGGTTCTAAGTCTGTCACACTCAGTACCAGGCAAAGCTAAATAACACTAAATAAACTATTTAGAAACACATACACACATATTCTTAGATGGTTTTACCACCATAAGAAAAGCAAAGGAAACAATAAAGGAATAGGAAAAGCCACCTGAAGAGCCTCCCTTGTCCTGATGTTTTTAGGCTGCGGCGGGGGGGGGGGGGGGGGGAGACACACTGGTGCATGTTACATTATCATTCCTTAAACTTAACAGGCTTTCATGTATGTTTCACAATAAAAATATGGTTAAAAATATAGAGGCTATTCATTTCTAATCTAAGCACCACACACACTTTAACCCTCCATGAGCTTCTCATCAGGAGTGATTTGGAATGAACACAGGTTCCTGTTCATTTCGGTGACACTGTGGAACAGAGGGGCGAGGCGGGAGGGCAGTGGGGACAGGCAGTCTACACACTGCTCTGGGCGGCTGGCGGCGTGCAACGTACTCAGAGGGGGGTCACTGGAGGAACTGGTGGGCATATCTGGCCTGGAAACCAGATTAGTGGGGATGGGGGATAATAGCTGTTTCTAAATACTCTAATTAAAGTGTCACCATGTAAAAGACTGGGACAAACATGTAGAGAGTGGCCACCAGGATGGAGCCCAGACCACCAGGTGAATGTTACAGGCACACTGGGAATTCTTAGGGAACAGAATCTTCTAGCAGCCAGAGTGGAGAATGGAATGGCTGCCTCTGGAGAGAGGGAGCTCTAGGATCCAACTCGATATGGAAGAGACATTTGGGGATTTATAAAGGGGGCTGGGTCACTGGGGGCTAGTGGGAGGGGAAACCAAGGAAGAAATAGAGTAGGAGGTCCCTGAGACCCCCCCTTCAGGCCCGGGATTCTAGGATTTCTTGGCTTGCCCTGTGCAAACCAACCCACCCTGACTCCAGTGATGTCAGCAGCAGGGATGGAGTGGGGCACTGAACTTAGGGAAAATTAAAGACTAGTGCCTTGTTTCCGAGCACTGCAGAGGAAATACGGCCAAGAACCCCCGCAATGACCTCCAGGGCCTGGTAAGAGTCATCACATCCTCCCTTCCAGCCTCTAGAAAAAACAAAACACAAAAACCACAAACACATTCTTAAAACGTTTCTTAACACAAGCCAAAGGCCTGTCCCAGAATAGCCATTTCCTTGCCAAGGTTGTGGACTGCATTTTTCTGAATGAGTCATTACTGTTTAGGAATGGGAAGAAGAGAGAGTTTGGGGAATTGACATCTCACTGTTGCTTCCAGGAGATGGTGTGCCAACAGGCATGCATGCACAGACACTGTAGAAGTTCAAGCACACTGCATACTAAGGGAAGAAAAAGCCTGTTCCTCGGAATTAGAAGCAGATTTGTGTCAGGCTCTGTTCCCATCTGTACATTGATCCTCTCCTAGTATCACTTGGTGCGTAAGCAGCATTGTAATTTTCATCTACTTTGCTATCAGAAGGCATCAACAGCTTCTGAGTGAGGAATTCTGGGATCAAGAACCAACTTGGCCTTCTTAAAATACCATCTTCAAAGGACTTATTAGCACCTGACAAATATTAGTTGACAGATCATCAACATGGCTTTCCTTCCAAAGGTAAGTGATCACTGCAACCTTATTAGTTTAAAATCTAAGTGATTAATCAAAACCAGTCCACACCCTCAAGGATGGCTATAACCATAAAGACAGACAACAGGAAATGTCGGCATGGATGTGGAGAAGCCGGAACTCTCACACTTTGCTGGTGGAGATGTGAAATGGTGTAGCCACTCTGAACAAGACTAAACTGAGCTACCATATGACCCAGTGATTCTGTTCCTATGTCAGTGAAAATGTATGCCCACACACAACTTGCACACGAATATTCACAGCAGAACTATCCACAATAATCAAAAAGTATGAAAACCCAAATGTCCGCCCACTGATGGTTGGATAGACAAATGTGGTCTAACCACACAATGAAGTATTACTATTCGCCTGTAAAAGAATGAAGTGCTGAGATATGTCACAACCAGGATGAACTTTGAAAACATTACACTGAGTGAAAGAAATCAGACACAGGGGCCACATATTATCCAATTCCATTTATATGAAATGTTCAGAATAGACAAATTCATAGAGACAGAAAGTGGATTAGTGGTTTCCAGGGGCTGAGGGGACAGAGAATAGGAAGCGTCTGTTGCTGGGTATGGGGTTTCTTTTTGAGGTGATGAAAAGTTTCTGGAATTAGCGGTGGTCATTATACTAAAAACTCCCTTAAAAAAATAAAATATAAACTTAAAAAAAACCTAAAAGGTTAGCACTCTGAGATATTTGTGGACCTAAGATAACAATAATCACTAGCATGTATAAAATAGGTTAACAGTTGGGAGCAATGTCTTCATGTCCACTATTTCTTCCAGATTTTACCACCACTAGGAGGGCAGGAGCACAGACGTCACACTTCTCCTCACTCCCTCAGGTTCCTGCTGGGAGCACACAGGCAGACGCACATGCAAACCACATGGGCATCCAGGATTCACCAGTCCCCTGTGCAGAAGCACATGGACTCAGGTCGCACTGGATACCACTACACTGGAGGGCTTCAATTTTATGCTCGCCCACCACCACTTACAGTATTCTTCCTGGAGAGAGAGGTGAGGACTAGAAATCATTAACTGAGAATACACATGGATAATTCATTACTTCTTTTAATCTCACTGAAGAACCCTTGGGGTGGTAACTTCCAGACCAATCCTGATGGTCCTCTGGTTCTTCTTCCCACTTCAGAAGCGCACACACTTCCCCTTTCCTTCCCTTGCATTGCCACGGAAGCCAAGACCTCTCTCCGGAGTGCATTCTGGGAGCTCAAGCATGACCAACAGAAGCAGCAAAAGACCTGCAAGTATCCTCCTGTCTGTGCTATAACATTTTAATGAAACAATCCCGGGGGTAGGATGATAAAGACCCTGACGTGGTACAAGAAAATCACTCTGCAACACAGCTGAACAGCCGTGCCCACATCCCACACTTAGCTTTTTTTTTTATGATGTCTGCCTACTTTCATTAAATTCCAATCTAGCCATGGAAAAGTCACCTCTTGGCCTCATCTTAACATTACAAGAGTTGTGCATGGAACTTTAACTGATGGCAATAAAGCTGTCTGCCCATATCCCAACATGGTGAGATACGCAGACACCAGAAGCCTGATTTCCAAGCTGGAGAAGGGTCCTCATTTGAATTCTTATCTACTGAAAAACCAGAGAATAAGCTGACAGTCTACCCCTTAATGAATTAGAAATCACTTATGTGGGTACCCTTTGTGCTCAGTTAATGCATCCTTTTTAAAAGGTTATTTCTGCATTGGATTTGTCCTTCCACATTCGACTGGCGGCTACTGCAGATTTATTCATTCAGCAAATTTATTCTTGCAGTAGCTCTCAAAAATCAGCACACACTATTATACAGCACGGGCCCCATTTGCGAAATTATTTATAGCCTTATTTAGAAAGCTAAGCTTCCTCAAGACTGACAATTTTATTGGCTGACTTAAGCTCAACTCCAAAGCAAGGAGCGCTTGCAGTTCTTAGCTCAGGATCCTGGGCTCCTGCCATACCTTTCAAGGCCAAGGCTGCCCTTGGGAGCCACTTCACAGGTTTGGCTTTGCCTCTGCCTGCTCTGGCTGCCATCAGACTAGGTGGGTTACAGAGGAGGATCTGGATTTAGGACTTTAACGGGAAATGCAAAATACACAAAGTTCTGCGGAAAAAGGAGAAGGGTTGCTATTATTTGAGGATTCCAGACTATTAGAAGCCATGCCAGGTATTCTGTTTGTCTGCCTATCTGTCCTTTCCCCCCTCACCCTTTACCTTCTCCTCCTTCTCCTCACTTTCTCTCGTTCTCCCCTTCTCTCCCTGCCCTTCTTTCCTTACCCTGACTTCCAGTGGTCAAAATGATTTAAAAAAACAAAAAACAAAAAAAACCGATGAGCCATCCATTCCTTGAAATGTCGTATTTGTTTCAATACTGAATTATCAGGACTGATCATCATCAGAGCTGGGACGTGCCAGAAAATGGTCCCACTTCACAAAAGTCCTGAAGTCCTGAGCACACCGGGGTGGTAGGTAAGCTGTGGTAATGCACTGGAATTTGGTCGGAACTGGGATTCTCATGGCCAATCTTTGATGTCAACATGTGACCAATCCCACAGGCATTTCTTCCAGCATTCATAGTGGTAGTTGGAAGTAGGCCCTCTCCCCTCTAGAAATCTCTTTCCTTGAGTTGCATGGCAGGGGACCAGGGTTGACATCTGCTATGCATTCATTCAAATTTACCAGAACTGAGCTGCCACAGGGGGGTTTTATCTAGACAAGACTCATAAATTGGCTTGGCAACATTTAATCCTCTATTGATTAGTCTTATCTCCTGTAATCCATCCAGTCATTGAAGAGTGTTTGTTAAATTTCTACCTTAATAAAACCCCCAACAATAACATATCCCTTCCTTTGTTAAATGGAAACAAAGCATAATCTAATTTTTAAAATACTGTACACAGATAATCAAAATTGGAAAACTGTATGCCCTGACTCAACTAATTTCCACTTCAAATGCTTCTAATCCATGCTGGCTTTGGCAATGAATGATGTTCTGGAGTGAGGAAGAGGCAATTTGCATGCCACATTTGCTTTACCAATTTACTAAATTAAGTGGCAAGATAGTGAAGGGGTGGTGTTTTGATGAGAACAATCTAATTAAAAGTGAATCCAAGGATGTGAGGTTGGAGTTCCATTATTGACTGCATACCTCAAAGAATGCAAAGAACAGCAGAAAAACGTTTGAGAGATGTGTTTGTGCACCTTAGCATCTTGTGTGTTCATGTGTCTTTCATGAACTATTTCTTTTATTAGTACTTAGTAATATTCATTACTTATTGCTATAACTTCTCATTAATAGCAGCCATCCTTGAGGTCCCGTGAAACAATCTTAGACGCATTACATACATCCTAATCCTCACTTTCAAACTCCTGCAAGATAGGCGATATTATCTTCATTTTACAGATCAGAAAGATTGAGAAAACTGCATAGGGTCACATGGGGCAGGGATTTTAATCCAAGTCTGGCACTGAAGTCCATGGTCACTGGTCATCGAACTGGACCATTCTGCCTCTCTGCACATGCCCAATTGAGCACCGTGCCTAGAGAGCTTGATTTTCCTCCAGAAATAAATTCATTTGCATGGCACTGCTTCCTCACCTGGAGCATTTGCCTCTGTGTTGACATTTTACAGGAGAGGAATACCAATAGTCTTGCACGCACGATAGTTCTCGATATCGTGCACTAAAGAGCTAAACTCGATCACTGATTCTGGTGACTTAGTAAGCGGAGAGTTTAGATATTCTGATTAGGTTGGGATAGGACTAAAGGGTTCCCAGATAACAAGTGTGGATCTGATAGGTCAAATAACCTCCTTTTTATAGCATGGAAACTGGCCTTGGATTTGAAGCTATGACCCCCTGCTGAGAATGTGAGTAATGTGGTCCAGCAGCTGGAACTGCTCCACCAGCAGGAGAGATAGTCTTGTGCTCGCTGTGGTTACACCTGACATCTTGTGTGCTGCCTCCCCAGTCGAGCCCACTGGCAACCATGCACAGAAGAGGAAGGAAGCTTCATGGTTGTTGCATGCCCCTGCCCCACAGGACCAGCCCACAGCCACGTGAGCAGGGGCCAGTGGGATGGATCACGGCCAGGAAAATTGGGCAAGGAGAACGGTCACCTTCATCCCACAAACATACTCCGTGGGGCTACAGTTACATGCATTCTAGTGCTCACCAAAAACCCACGCAAGAAGGCAGGGGCCACAGTGCGGGCAGCGTGTCTGAAGACAGCACTGCAGGGAAGGTCTGAAGGGAGGGACATGCGGGCAAACAGCCGGACAGCCTGGGGAGTCAGATGCCTTCCAGAGCAGGGGACATGAGAGGTTTTGAGAGGTAAGTAGAAGTTTGCCAGGCAGAGGGGAAAAATGAATACAGAGGAAAGAGTTTGACCATCGAGCAAAAGTAGGGAGCGACAGGCAGAGATGCAAAGGATGACTTAGGGGGAGACCTCAGGTGTCAAGTGCGGCCAGGTAACACAAAACAGCTCATCTGAAAACCATCCAAGTCTATTTTATTTCACTGTGTGGGGTGGAGAGGCTGCGTTTAGCGACCGGAGCACCTATGAACTCGAAGCTGCAGCCAGAGCACTTGCTTTTCCCCTCATTCCAGCTCGCCGGGGGCGGGGGGTGCTGGGCCCTTGAAATCCCAGGTAGCACAAAAATCCTTTCCCCATCCCAGGGGCTTGGTTTCAGGCAGGCTCAAAGCAGAGGCCCACTGAAGATTTAAAATGGAAGCCTCTCTCAACAGACAAATGGATAAAGAAGATGTGGTTCACATAGACAATGGAATATTACTCAGCCATCAGAAAGGATGAATACCCACCATTTGCAATGACATGGATGGAACTGGAGGGGATTATGCTAAGTGAAATACGTCAAGCAGAGAAGGACAATTATATGATTTCACTCATATGTGGGATATAAGCAATAGCACGGAAGACCACAGGGGAAGGGAGGGAAAACTGAATGGGGAGAAATCACAGAGGGAGACGAACCATGAGAGACTATGGACTCCGAGAAACAAACTGAGGGTTTCAGAGGGGAAGGGGTGGGGGGAGGGGGTAACCGGGTGATGGGTATCAAGGAGGGCCTGTGTTGTGACGAGCACTGGGTGTTATACGCAATTAATGAATCACTGAACACTACATCAAAAACTAATGATGTACTATACAGTGGCTAACTGAACATAATAAAATAAAATAAAATAAGATAAGACAAAATAAAATAAAATGGAAGCCGCTCAAGTTGGGACCTGCCATTGCCCTCTCTAACCCTTCATATACCAACAGGGGAGATTTTTAAATCCTAAATGCAGGGAAAATGGACCAAGATGATGACTAGCCCTCTCTCTTCCAAGGGGACAGAAATGCCTCCAAGGTGGACCAGGGGAGGAAGGATATGGCCATAATGTCTGGGACAGGGGAGCAGGCCAGTCCCAGAAGCAAACCAGCCACACTTGTTTGGCTCTGGCCAGGCTTCCCCCAGTCAGCACATTTTAAAAGGAGGGGAGGAGGATAAAGCTAATGCTTGGGCGCCTGAGTGGCTCAGTTGGTTAAGCGACTGCCTTCGGCTCAGGTCATGATTCTGGAGTCCCGGGATCGAGTCCCGCATCGGGCTCCCTGCTCAGCAGGGAGTCTGCTTCTCCCTCTGACCCTACCCCCCTCTCATGTGCTCTCTCTCTCTCTCTCTCTCAAATAAATAAATAAAATCTTTAAAAAAAAAAAAAAGCTAATGCTTAAAAACACCAGGGACAATAAAAAAAGATGGGGGTGGGGGAGACTTTCTGCTCTGGAACAAGCCCCATGGGGTTGCTTTTTGCCATGTGGACCCCTTCTATTTGGGCAGGGGAAATGGGTATCCGTACTAACTTGCATTTTTCTGACAAATAAGCTGCAAGAGAGCAAAAGCAAAGTCCTTGTAAATGCAAGCAGTAGGCCCAGGATATTTAAAGGAAAGCACTTCGTGTTCTATGGGTCTCTGCTGGGCCTGCAGGCAGACACAATGAGGACCATTTGTCTCTTTCCAGCCACTGCCTTCCCCAGCTCAGGAGAAGGGGAAATAAATGTAGAGGTTATATCAGGATGCCATGGGGACCAATTCTTTCTCAATTCCAAATAATGCAACACGCCTAACCCTTGGACCTTGCAAAACCGTACTGCTGTCACTATCTAACATCTGTAGAGTGACAACCAAGAGGAAGGTATGGGAGAAGAAAGCAAGAGGCAGCCTCAGGCAGGGTGGGGGGAGCTCCTGATCCGCAGACAGCAGCGGGTGTTCACTGTGCCGCAGCTGCTGTACTGGGCAGGGTGGACAGACACACAGCTCACTCTCCCGGCTTTTATCCCAGCCAGATGAGTGCTTTTGATCTGTTTTGGGACAGAGACTTTAAATAAGGATGTTCTCAGAGAAGTTCTGAAATAAAATTTCATTGCATATTTAATCCACTTGGCTCTACTGTCAGGAGGCAAGTGATTCCAGTTGAGTTTGATTCCAGAATCCTCCTTTTTTCTTCTAAGGCAACTCTCTGCCTTGGAGAGAGGGGTGGCCTCAGGCCAGGCTAGTGGGGGCTTACCTCTTCTACTCTGTCTTGAGATCAGATGGTGGTGCGCAGAAGGGCCACCCTCTGGGCTCCCCTGGCAGCTGTCCGGGCAGCACCGGCTCCTGACCAGAACAGTTTCAGAGGACCGTTCTTGCTTCATGCTGCCCCCGAACGCTGCCACGCATATAACTCCCATCTGAATCTGGACATAGGCACCCTGACTTTGAACCAATACACCCCACCGGAGCAAGCTCCAATGGTCTGACATCTTTTATCCCACCAATTCCAAAATAGAGAGGTTCAAAAGTACTGTGATTCAATCACTGATAAATGAGTATTTTGAGAGCAATCCTGCCTTGCCCCTCCCCCCTTACACAATTCTCTCTTAATCAACTGGCACTCAGTGGTATTCCTTCTTCATGGACGGCATGTGCAGTAAACGCGAAGAGTGAACATTCGGGAATGGGGTTTCAGTGTCTGGGAGGTATGCAGCCAGTCACGCTAGGAGGAACAGCCGAATGGAAATACTCCCAAACATCTGCGGCTGCGCTTCGAATTTCAAAGTGACTCTTCTGCTTGCACAACTTTACAATCTTGGCATTTGCCAAATGCTTATGTTTTGCTTAATCTGAAATTAGGCAAGGATTTCAGCTCTCACTCTCGGTATCACTAGAATGGTTTTTCCGTGTAAAGGGAGCTTTTTTGCATACCAAAATTCAGCCTGCTCATGGTTTAGTGATACAGAGGGTCAGTAAGGGTTGCCAGCAGCCTCAGTCTCCTCCACTTTGCAATATCTGCCTTCCTATCAAATGCAAGTCTGCCCCTTGCCCACATTGTGCCTTTGGTCAGTAAAGGAGCAAAGCTGCCCAGTTCTCAAGCTGACTGAGACATTGCTGGCCACCCTGCTCTTTCCTCTTGATTCAAACTCCAGTTATTTGCCTCCCTGAGAAATCTAAACCCCAGAGAGATGAGATCCTTAAGTCCCAGCACAAACGGCCCAGTTAGCACCAGGACACCATGCAGGCAGGCATAAGCAGAGTGGATGCTGCTAAAAGGTTTCTTCTCAAAAGGCAGCCCATCCCTCTTATTTTAATACCATGGTATAAAAATAAAGGTAACTAATACTATGCAACCGAAGTCATTTAAACATGGGTCAGTTCTCTTTTCCCAGGGACAAGAACTAACGGAAACCAATGAAGACTTTCTAACCGTCTTGTACCTTAGAAAAAGTATCAGAACAGAGGGACAAATCCTGGCAGAAACTGGACCCAAACTGAATCCTTACTGTGACCTGGGCTAGCCACTTGCCAAACCACGCCATGCCACGTCTTGACCCCGTTAGCTGGGGAAGTCAGGGGGGAGTGGGGTTGGGGTGCCCTCCCTAGGACTAAATCAGTCAGCTTCCTCACGGAGGTCCAACAGGTGAAGAGAGAGAGAGAGGAGGACTCTCCTCCCTCTGCCCCTTCTTCCCTGGAATTAACTCCCCCGGGGCTGGGAGCAGGGTCAGGATCAATGGTGCTGACCATGGACACAACCTGACATAGGACCACCATCCGCTAGTGGACAAGAAATGCTATGCCAGGAGCTCACCTCGTCAGAAAGCACACCTAAATGGGAGGTGCCCCTGTGGTCATAGGAACTCCCCACCATAAAAACAGAGGATAAACACAGCCACCCAAAACTTGCGCACCAATATTTACAGCAGCTTTATTCATAACTGCCAACATTTGGAAGCACCTTCGGTAGGTGAACAGATAAATAAACATCCAGACAACGGAATATTATCCAGTGCTAAAAAGAAGTGAGCTATAACAAACAATGAATCATGGAACACTTCATCTAAAACTAATGATGTAATGTATGGGGATTAACATAAGAATAAAAAAAATAAATAAAAAAAAAAGAATGATAAAAAAAAAGTGAGCTATAGAGCCACAAAAATATGAGGAAGGAACCATAAATGTATATTGCTAAGTGAAGGAAGCCAATCAGAAAAGGCTACATACAATATGAGTCCAACTATGGGACATTCTGGAAGAGGGAAAATACGGAGACAGGAAAAAATCAGTGGTTTCCAGGAGTTGTGGGGTGGGGGGAGAATCACATGAGGATTTTTAGAGCAGTGAAATTATTTTATATGATATTACAATGATGGGACATGTCATTATACATTTGTCCAAACCCATAGGATATACAACGCCAAGAGTGAACCCTGATGTAAACCACAGACTCTGGGTGATAGTGATGTGTCAATGCAATTGTAAGAAGTGTACCTTTCTGGTGGGAGATGCTGATAGTCAGGGAGGCTGTGTGTGTAGTGGGGCAGGAGTTATACAGGAAAGCTCTATACCTTCCTTTCAATTTTGCTGTGAACCTAAAACTGCTCTATAAAATAAAGTTGATTTTAAAACAATAAAGTTGATTTTTTAAAAAAGCAGAGGGAATCTCTAAGATAAGAGACAAGTTCTCTTCATGCCAAGGGCTGTGTTGCTAAAGACCACCTGTGTAGCAATGATCAGTGACATCAACACCTGTTGGTTGCTCACCTGTGACAGACAGGAGGCCAGCATCTGAAGGAGAAACAACAAGTGCACTGAGCCCTCTCCACCTCTGTGCTGGAGGCACAGAGCCAGCCATCATCACATTTCTCATGAGACAGTGCCAGGCTCAGTTCTGAATCCAGAAAGAAAAGTGTGAGCTTCACCCCTCCCATCCCCATCCTTCTCGCACCCACGCACCCCAACCACCAACTTAGAACTGTGCACATTTGCTGCAAGGGATGAAGACCAAGAACCAGGATGTCAGTGGACCCTCCTCCAAGCCATCGAGTTCAACAAAACCAGCTCTGGATACCTCCTAAAGCTCCATTTTGCCCTCTCTCTCCTTTGAAGACTTCATTTTTTTTTCCTGCTTTAGAACTGCATGCTGGAAAAATATTTTTTAACCACATCAAATCTCTAAGTATTAAAAATCCTTGCAGGGACACCTGGGTGGCTCAGTGGTTAAATGTATGCCTTCGGCTCAAGTCACGATCTCAGGGTCCTGGGACTGAGCCCCACATTGGGCTCCCCCGCTCAGCGGGGAGACTGCCTCTCCCTCTGCCTGCCACTTCCCCTGTTTGTGCACTCTCTCTCTGACAAATAAATAAATAAAAATAAATAAAAATTTTTAAAAAATAAAAATCCTTGCACTGTAGGCAAAAAAAAGACATATTTGCATGAAATCGCATATAGACCAAAAAACCTTCAAGCACACTGCATAAGGTTTCCCCTTCGCTAGTGTGACATGGGAGCAGAGACCTCCCCGCTCTGGTTAATGGGTGATGTGCTGGTGGCTTGGTACTTAGATCAAGTCCTGACATGAAACAGTAAGTGAACGGCCTTCCAGGATGGGTGTGCTGCACTTGGTTGTCCGCACCAACAGAGGCTCATCTGTGCTAATGCAGTCAACAACTCTTAGCTCTCCCACCCTGTCAAAGGTCACAAGGGTCAGACAAGAGCACACAGATGGGCTCTGGAAGGGACAGTGGCAACTAAGACAGGAGGCCCATGCAGACCATGACTTGGCAAGCATGTCCTCCTGTTTTACAGTTTCTGATGTCTGTAAGATACACACTCCCTGTCCTCTCTGCTCACAGCAAAACCTGACCGTTGTTTGGCAAATTTATATTTTCATGCCCAGATACTTTCTTGCTGCCTCTTAGCATAAGTAGGGGTATTCTACAGATATAAGCTATCGACTTCCTCCAACTATCCTACTGAGATAGGGGTTTATTTTGCTTTGCTTTTAATCACTAAGAGAATTGTAAGACTCAAAGGTCAAAGAATTGACCTTGCTTCATATTACTCAGTTAACATCCCAAAGTTGGGGCTGGACCCAGGGGCCTTTTAAATTGCTGGGCTTTTCCCATTGGACAACTCTGCCTTATTATGGAGACAGTGACAGCCCTCTGACACACTGTGGGTTCACATATGAGAACAGGGACCCCAAAGAATGAATCATAAAACAAAACATTTTGCCAACAACACTCAGTCCAGTAAAACCTATGGCATTTTTCTTTATTAATCTGGAGTGGTGTCACTTCAATGGACCTTTCTGCATCAGCAGATACCCTCTGTGTTTGTGCTGTCCAATACGGCAGCCATCGCCAAATGTGGTTAGTGGCGACCTAACTGGACAGCACAGCTCTGGAATGGATGCTGGCAGTTCTAAAACTTGGGGCTTAACTGAAAATAACAGTCACACAGAATGGCGCTGTGACTTGCCCGTGGTCACCAGTGATGTTTTAGCTATGCTCCATTTCCTACCAACACAGACAGGTCTATGGTGGGCTTGCCTAATATACTGGTAGTCTGATTTTCCTATTCATGGGCAGAAATTTGATGCCAGTACAGCTAAACCTCACATTAAATAAAACCAAACTGCCAAAAGAATTTATGGAGTAAGAATGTGGCTGGTGAAGAAGATTATTCACTGTTTTAAAAATTCATCAAATGATTCATTAAGGAGCATTTGCCTTATGCATGTAAAGAAGGATGAATTTACAAATTTATACACAACCTTTAAAGACCAAGCACAGTGACAGACACATGAAAATGAAGGTGGAGACATTATTCATGAGGTGGCAAGAATAATAAAGATGAATAAGCCAATAGTTTTATTCATACGGTGGTGGAGAAATTCCTCCCTGCAGGGAGGTAAACGCAGAGGTCAGGCCATTTAGGGCTGACCCACTTTCCCAGTGGGATCCTGTCCCTCATCTTTCTTCACTGCTTGCCTGGCTACACCAAAGCATTATTATTATCATTTCTGTAAGATCATGGCATTTGCTTCTCCAAAAGATCCATTCTTTGGAATCCTGAACCTCCAGGATAATTGAGGATTCATTAGTTTAACCAGTTCAGGAAAAATAAAGTCTTCCAAACTGTATTCCAAGCCCTGCTTCTTTAAGTAGGCTGCCTTACACACATATGACCCAGTGTCATTTCTGTGCCCCTGGCCCCAGCCCCCTGCTGCACAGCCCAATGTCACCTCTGCTTCAGAGCCCACATTTGGTAACTGCTCAAGCCCTTCTGCCACTGTGGTGCCCCCAAAGTCACACTGGCCCAGGTGCTCAGGAGCCCTCTGCTTCCCACAGCCTCTTCCTTCCCCTGCTGTCCCAGGGCCCGGCGGTCCTGGAACTCTTCCTAATCACCTTCTCCCCTGCTCCAAAACCTCCACGGTCTCTCTCATGCCCTATAAAATGATGTTCCAACATGAGGCCCTAGCACACCTTTTTCAGTATCTTCTCCCCCCCATCACTCTTCAGACCCCCTTTGCTCTAGTTAAACCCACATCACTTGCTCTTCCCCAAATGCACCCAGGATGCCAAGCTCACCTGACACCTCAGTGTGGAGTGGCAGATTCTCCATCTCTACAAATAAACTCCAAGCAGCTTTCAGGCCTTAAGGCAAACCCCACCACCTGGAGAAAGGTGTCCCTTCTTCGAGCCAGGACAATCAATCTCTGTCCACTAAACTCCAGAATATTTCGGTCCCACCTCTCCTGTGGCTGGTACGCTTGAGAGACAGCAGGGGCTAGCTGCGGTGAGCCCTAGCACCAGCTGGACCCCGGGTCTTCAACTCACGGCTAAGTACACAGCCTCTCTGGGCTTCTGCTTTCTCTTCGGCAAAAGGGTGATAATAGTGACACTCAGCTCATCAGGCTACTGTGAGGACCACCCGATACACCACTCATCACTGGGGTGGCACACGGCAAGCACTCAGTTGTGAGCCTTTGTTTGACTTTGTCTTGTTCAGTGTCTCTTGTGGACACATTAAAACCTGACACTACAGCTGTGGCTCTCATCCCTGGCTGTGCACCACAGTCAACTGTATTAACAAGAAATGTGGCAGGAAGCAGATGTCAGGCCCTGCCCTCCAGATGTGCACTCACTTAATTAGGGATAGGGCCCGGGCATCGTCAAGAGGAAGGTGGATCCTGAAACCATACCAGCATTGAGGACGTTGGCACAAACAAGTTCTCTAGCCCATTTCCAGGCCCCTTTTGATTCCTCAGAGCCCAGTCCGTGCACACAGAGGAGGCCAAGGAACGCAGGACGCACATCTCCCTGACTGAGGTATGGGCTTGAGTTGGGCTCGTGCCTTCTGCCTCTTCTCAACGCTATGAACGTGCCCACCTGGAACACCTGGTCCCTATTCTCCTTCCACTTTACTACCGATAAAAACAAAATCCAAGCGCTGTTGTGGAAGTGTGGCAGTTCCTCCAGAAGACAGAATTACCATATGACCTGGTGATTCTATTCCTTGGTATTTACCTCAAAGAATTCAAAACAGGTATTCAAGCCAATACTCATACACGAATGTTCAGTGCAGCTGTATTCACAATGGCCAAAAGGTGGGAGCAGCCCGAATGTCTACCAGGGGATGAATGGACACACAAAACATGTATGCACAATGAAATATCAGCCCAAAAAATAACGAAATTCTAACATGTGCTGTAACATGGATGAACCTCGAAGATAATATGCAAAGTGAAAGAAGCCAGACACTAAAGGGCAAATAGTATATGATTCTACTTATTTGAGGTACCCAGAGTAGTGGAATTCATAGAGACAGAAAGCAGGAGAGAGGCTGCCAGGGGCCAGAGGGAGGGCCGACTGGGAGGAACAGCATAATGGGCACAGAATTCCCTGTGGCTGATGAGAGGTTCTGAAACCAGAGAGGAGTGATGTGTGCACAGTATTGCAGATGTGCTAAATGCCACTGAATTATAGGCCTTAAAATGGGGAAACTGGTGAATTTCATATTATGTGTGTTTTACCACAATAAAAAATAATAAAAATCCAAGATCTAAACTTGTTAGAATTACTATAGAGAGGAACAAGCTGACTTTGAACGAGCACCTGGTCCACAAGAAAAGGTCCGCAAGATTTAGAACCTGAGCTGGGATGGATTTTTGTCCCTTAGGCCTTTCATGTTTCATTCATTAAACACTGTGTTTCTTTGTAAGGTTTTGATATTGAACTAAAAGCAAACTGCCAGTTCTGGATAGCTGACATATTTGCAAGCCAAAAATGCTAAAAGAAATCAAGAAACGCCCACCCCAGTGTTCTCCTGGTTGATGTATCCCTGCTGGATGGCCACCGTGATGCCCAGGTCAGCTCAACAAATAGCACTAACAGTGCTGGACTCTTCTGGCCTGGATTCACCATCGTAAGTTGGGGATTTGGATAAAACTGTGACTTACAGAAAATATCAGCTCTAAAGTCTATGTGACTGTGTCCCATCCACTAGAAGACCATGTCATTGTGGGTAGGGAAGAATGAGAAAACTCCAAAGCTGTATTTAAAAAAAATAATAATAAAGAATGGCACAAGCCACTCTTTTCATAAAGTTCATTGATTGTGCCATATGAT
>NC_058412.1:87150479-87194891 GCF_002201575.2 Neomonachus schauinslandi | reverse complement strand
GGCACAAGCCACTCTTTTCATAAAGTTCATTGATTGTGCCATATGATCCTTTGATGAATGGAATGACAGGCACAAATATTTTTCTATTTCCAGCCACTATAAGACAGAAATACAGAACTCCTGATTACACAGAGAATTGAGAAATGCACATTAAAAGTCCCCCGTTTATAAACTAAAAATGTATTGCAATAACTATGGGTGCCTTTAGCGATGTTACTTAAGGCATACATACCGAGAAGCAAACAACTGAGCAAAGAATTGCTCTCTGACCAAATCACAAAGCCATCTGGGGGTGTGGTGCACATGCCATGCACACACACACACATACACGTGAACTACGCTTCAGTGCTCTTGCTATCTATTCAAAATACACACCAACTGTGGCATCCAGGTGAATATACTATCAACCAATCTATCAAACAGCCCTGTTTTTTTTTTTTTAAGATTTATTTATTTATTTGAGAGAGAGAGAGTGTGTATGTGTATATGCATGGGCAGGGGGGAGGGCAGAAGGAGAGGGAGAGGGAGAATCTCAAGCAGACTCTGCACTGAGCACAGAGCTTGATGCGGGGCTCCATCGCACAACCCTGAGATCATGACCTGAGCCGAAATCAAGACCCGGCCACCCAACCGACTGAACCACCCAGGCACCCCAGCCCTGTGGTTTCTAAGTTCCTTCCTGAACCATCCCCTAAAGGAGTCCCCAAACAACAAGAAATGTGGTCCTCACAAAAACAGACTCAAAATGGATGAAGGACCTAAATGTGAGACAGGAATCCACCAAAATCCTAGAGCAGAACACAGGCAGCAACCTCTTTGACCTCAGCCACAGCAACTTCTTCCTAGACACATTGTCAAAGGCAAGGGAAACAAGGGCAAAAATGAACTATTGGGACTTCATCAAGATAAAAAGCTTTTGCACAGCAAAGGAAGCAGTCAACAAAACCAAAAGACAACCGACAGAATGAGAGAAGATATTTGCAAATGACATATCAGATAAAGGGCTAGTATCCAAAATCTATAAAGAACTTCTCAAACTCAATACCCAAAGAACAAATGATCCAATCAAGAAATGGGCAGAAGACATGAACAGACATTTCTGCAAAGAAGACATCCAAATGGCCAACAGACACATGAAAAAGTGCTCAACATCGCTCAGCATCAGGGAAATCCAAATCAAAACCTCGATGAGACACCACCTCACACCAGTTAAAATGGCTAAAATTAACAAGTCAGGAAAAGACAGATGTTGGTGAAGATGTGGAGAAAGGGGAACTCTCCTACACTGTTGGTGGGAATGCAAGCTGGTGCAGCCACTCTGGAAAACAGTATGGAGGTTCCTCAAAAAGTTGAAAATAGAGCTACCATATGATCCAGCAATTGCACTACTGGGTATTTACCCCAGAGATACAAATGTAGGGATCCGAAGGGGTATGTGCACCCCGATGTTTATAGGAGCAATGTCCACAATAGCCAAACTGTGGAAAGAGCCAAGATGTCCATCAACAGATGAATAGATAAAGAAGGTGTGGTGGCATATATATATATATATACACACACACACAATGGAATATTATGCAGCCATCAGAAAAAACCAAAATCTTGCCGTTTGCAATGATGTGGATGGAACTGGAGGGTAGTATGCTAAGAGAAATACAATCAGAGAAAGACAAGTATCATATGATCTCACTGATATGAGGAATTTGAGAAACAAGAGAGAGGATCATAGGGGAAGGGAGGAAAAAATGAAACAAGATGAAACCAGAGACGGAGACAAATCATAAGAGACTCTTAATCTCAGGAAACAAACTGAGGGTTGCTGGAGTGGTGGGGGGTGGGAGGGATGGGGTGGCTAGGTGATGGACACTGGGGAGGGTATGTGTTATGGTGAGTGCTGTGAATTGTGTAAGACTGTTGAATCACAGACCTGTACCTCTGAAACAAATAATACAATATATGTTAAAAAAAAAAAAAGAAGAAGATAGCAGGAAGGCAAAAATGAAGGGGGTGAAATTGGAGGGGGAGATGAACCATGAGAGACTATGGACTCTGAGAAACAAACTGAGGGTTTTAGAGGGGAGGGGGGTGGGGGGATGGGTTAGCCCGGTGATGGGTATTAAGGAGGGCACGTACTGCATGGAGCACTGGGTGTTAATAAGCAAACAATGAATCATGGAACACTACATCAAAAACTAATGATGTAATGTATGGTGACTAACATAACATAAAATAAAATTTTTTAAAAAAGAAAGAAATGTGGTCCTGCCAAGTCACCTTGGATTTGTCTTAAATTATGTCCTAGGTCACTGAGTGTGCTTGGAAAACCCTGACTGATAACTGAAGTCATTCTGAGTACTGAAGTTACAGTGGGCCACCATCAATGCATGTAGCTTCCTCCAGCTTGGAGAACGCCACCAGCTACCATACCAGGTGTTTAGAGAACATGTGCACAAGGCAGGTCAAACATGCACAGACAGAGGGGACTTGCCCTCCTCCCTCCACAGGCCATGGGAGACAGAGGCATCTAATGCCCCCCAAAACCACAGTGGATCATCGCAACGGGTTCTTCCCACTACAAATATGCTGGACCCAGTTTGGCGGGGGACAGGGCACTGAACCTTACCTGGAGAAATGTATCTCCATGCATATCAACATCTGCATCTCTCACGATGCATCATGTCACCAGGGTGCTACGGACGGGGTCTGGACAGCAAAGGTGGTCCCTTCATCTTGCCACCTTGAGTAGGAAGGCACTTGATGACAGGGAGGGAACCCCATGAAAAACCGTTTCCTGCCAGCCTCTCTAAAAACATTTTTCCTGAAACTACCTTCATTCAGCTCTGCCCTCACACCTTTCGCTGTGCGTGCAACCTGTCCACAAATCCCAGCAAGGGAAGAGTCACAGGACTCTGGTAAGTGCCGTGGGAGCACGGGCTTCTCAAGGCAGGACAGACAGTCCTGTGAGGGACTGGGCAGCACAGGAGTCCGAGCAGTACCGCAAGGTGGCTGCAAGGCAGTGTGCAGGGACACCGTCCCTACGTCCCTTGGCCTGGCCCCCATCCTGACACTGCTCAGGTACTGCACTCTGCTGACCCTGCATCTCTTCTGAGAGATGGTCCATGCCTTCCTTTAATGCATCCTGCCAAGCACAGCTTTTCTTTGTAAGCAATATATAGATGATGTGATACCTGCTTCCTGTTGATGTTAGATGAGTCAGGCATTGCACAAGGAAGGACAATACCCCTCACACGTCCCACTGTGCTGAAATGAGCCCATCAGAGCCACTCTTGAAGTCACAATTAACTCTGGAATGCCTGGATCAGTGACAGCCCAATAAATACCCTGCCCACGAATGAGGGGAGGCAGCCCACAGGGGCCACACTCAGAGAAGTGCCAGGCACGAGAAGGGGCTCCATGTGGGCTTCCTTCCATTCTGTCTCACACTTGTTCTCAGTTACAGCTCTGGGCACCCCGGCCTCTGAGACCGCTTCCAGCAAGTGGCTTCTCTGGGGCACCGCCTGGACTGCGCGTGTTCCCCCTTCCAACTGTGGCTACACACTGCGCAGGAAGAAATGGAGAGTGACAGTCTCTGTGGACTTGATGAAACCCCGCGGCCAAATGGGCCATGTCAGGAAGGCCTGCCAGGGCTTTCCGCTCTCGTCCGCCTTCAGCCCAGACCAGCTGAAATAGCGGGTGGAGCCAAGGAGTGCCACCAAAAGTCCACCCGCACAGCCCGGAGCACCTTGCCAGGGATCCCCATCCGTTCTACCTGAGCGGCTGCCAGCCTCGTCCTGGCTGTCTGTGCTCGCGGGCTCCCTGCAGCAGCTCCCTTCCTGCCTTCCCAGCTCCACGCCAGACAGCAAGCCGCCTGTGGGCAGGCCCGCACAAACAGTCCGGCCTCAGCGTCGGATGCAGCACATCTGCTTGCACAGTGCCCCCGGGGTATCGTCACGGGAACACACAACAGCAGGACCGGCATCGGGGCAGGGCCTGCAGCCTCCCCTGCCTTAAACCAAAGCAAGCGAGAGAACGCGGACGCATGCTGCCCCGCCGAAGGCAGCGGCTGGGGACAAAGGCGAGGGCTCCCGTGCCAAGCAGCTGCGAGGCCCTTTCTGGTCCGCATGGCCTGTCGGCTGCAGGTCTGGGAGCGCCACAGCAAGGAAGCCATGGCCCTGGTCACCCTGCCCAGCTGCAGGGCTGGAGGGGCCTGGTGTTCCCGGGCATTCCGACCCAGGCCTCCCGGACCCAGGAGCGCTGTTCACTCTGAGAGTTGTGGTCACCTAGTGACACTGTGGAGGGTGGGGAAGGAGGGTGTTACTGTCTAAGTAAACACAGCTCTGTTTCAGCCCCATCTCTGAGGCAGGTTGTTCTTTTCCTTTTAACGATGACAGCTCATTTTGCTGCCTTTGGTGACAAGGCAAGGTGTTTTGTTTTTGTTTGTGGGGGGTGCTTCTTTTCAGTACGAAGCATGACGCAGTTAAGAAACATCCCGTGCATTTCTCGTTTTCTTGGCTCCTGCCACCAAAGCTCAGCACAAACACTCGCACGGAGAAGCGGGAGTCTGCCTGGGTGACCCCTGGAGCCCCCTTCCCCACTCGTGCCCCAAGGCCCCCACGCCCTGTCCAGACCACCCTCTGTCTGCTCGGGCCTCCTCGGCTCTTCCTTTCAGCCCAGACCCCACCTCTCCTTTGGGACCCTCTCCACAGCCTTGCTGACACGGCCTCAGTGCTTTCCTGAGGGCCTTCTCGGGCCACGGCCCCCCTGCAGCCATGCTCGCCCTCCAGCTAGCCCCCCACAGGGCTGGCTGTTCTCCCTGGCACCCAGGGGCCTTCTTTTCTTCCTTTCAATTTTCCTGAGATACAGCTGACATCCAGCACTGTGTAAGTGTAAGGTGTATAGTGGTTGACCTCACACGCACTGTAAAATGATTGCCACAATAAGTTTAGTTAACATCCATCACCTCATAGAGATACAAAAAGAAAAAAAAAAGTTTTTTCCTTACAACTTGAACTCAGGATTTCTTCTCTTAACAATTTTCCTGTGTACCACACAGCAGTGTGAGCACTGTCCTCATGTCATACCATACATCTCCAGGAGTCATTTACCTCATAACTGGAAGATTCTACCTTTTGACCACCTTCACCCAACTCCACCACCCCTACCCCACCTCAGGTGCCACAAATCTGATCTCTTTTTCTACAAGTTTGGTTTGTTGTTGTTTTTAGATTTCATTGGTATTTGGTAGATCATCGGTATTTGTCTTTCTCTGTCTGACTTATCTCACTTAGCATAATGCTCTCAAGGTCCATCCATGTTATTGCAAATGGCAGGATTTCCTTCTTTTTCATGGGTGAATAGTATTCCATTGTGTGTGTATACATTATATGCATATATAACATATGCACATATAACATATGTATGTACATACACACACACATACATCTTCTTTATCCATTTATCCATCAACGGACACAGGTTGGTTCCATATCTGCTATTGTAAATAGTGTTGCAATGAACATGGAGGTGCATGTATCTTTTGAATTAGTGTTTCCATTTCCTTTGGTGTTGTTTTTTTTTTTTTTTCCATTTCCTTTGAATAAATATCCTGACGTGGAATTGCTGGATCATCTGGTAATTCTATTGTTAATTTTTTGAGGAACCTCTGTACTATTTTCCACAATGGCTGAACCAATTTACATTCCCACCAAGAGTGCACAAGGGTTCCCCTTTCTTCATATCCTCACCAACACTTATTTCTTATCTTATTGATAACAGCCATTCTGACAGGTGTGAGGTGATATCTCATTGTGGTTTTTACATTTCTCTGATGATGAGGGATGTTGAGCATCTTTTCACATATCTGTTGGCCATCTGTGTGTCTTCTTTGGAAAAATGTCTATTTAGATCCTTTGCCCATTTAATGGGATTATTATACTTTTGGTATAGAGTCATATGAGTTCTCTACATATTTTGGATATTAACTCATCAGATATATGATTTGCAAATATTTTTCTCCCACTCCACAGGTTGTCTTTTCACTTTGTTATGGTTCTTTTATTGTTGTGCAGAAGCCTTTTAGTTTGATATAGTCCCACTTGTTTATGTTTGATTTTGTTGCTTGTGCTTTAGGTCTCATATCCAAAAAATCATTACCAAGACCCATTCAGGGAGCTTTTTCCCGATATTTTCCTCTGGGAGTTTTATGGGTTCAGATCTTACATTTAAGTCTTTAATCCATTTGGAGTTATTTTTTGTGAGTTATGTCAGGCAGGGATCTAGTTTCATTTGTTTACATGTGAATAAACATTTTCTGAGCACCACCTATAAGAGGACTGTCTTTTCCCCACTGAGTATTCAAGCCTCCCTTGTCAAATATTAGTTGACCAGATATGCATGGGTGTGTTTCTTCCAGGTACTCTCTTGTAAACTTCTACATTGGGCAGAACCACATGACCAAGTATGGCCTGTTGTAGGTAACTTTCCCCTGATTACTGGGCCTCAATTTTTGTCTTGAGCTTTCAGGGTAGGAAACCTTGTGTTTTACAGGTTACAAAAGGAAATATATATTTCTATAGTTCTTAAATAACGAAAATATTTATTGGTTTAAATACTGTCCTGCCCGTATGAGGAGACCAGAAGGAAAATTCAGGCGTAAGGAAGGCTGCGCCCCTTGTGACAGACAACAGACAGAAAAGGCACCACCTCCTCTTATGAGACTCTACCGTGAGCCTCAGTAAATAGGCTTCCACTTTAGTATAAATCACTAAGAGCAAGAAGCCGTCAACAGGTTAAAACCAGCCAAAGAACAGATATTTTAAAATGTCACAACTCTGGGAACTAATCCAGAAAATCAGCAAGTCCCCAGTTGTGGATTTCTCCCAAAGAGATCAATATTATCAAAACAATCAAAAGTGTCTTAGGCACAATTTCACCACACGGACCCAGGTAACAGTCAGGTGGAGGATCATGCAAGCCCCACGTAACCAGATATGTTGACAAATTAAGTAATGAACACATTACACATTCCTTTTTATAAGTTGAAGGACTGAAACCAGCCAGGCAACTTTGAGTTCTGACCCATCCCTTCAGTAACTTCGCTCTGTGTCTACTCCAGGTGTCTCTGACCTGAGCACTGCCTGGCTCCTAAGACTGCTCTCTGGATGGCTGCCCTTTCCATGCTGTCTGCCTCTCACGGCTGCCCTTGGGGGCAGGGGCAGGTGCCAGGGCCACTGCTCTCATTTGCTCCAGGGCTGCACCTGCCACCATCCTCCCAGCTCAGCCGTCGCCTCGCCCACTCGCCCTCTCGCCAGCAGCAGGGGCCTCCTCAATGCTTTCCGAGGTGGGTCTACCTGCCACTGTCCCAAGTGTGGGGCTGAGCAGGGGTGCCAAAATGCTTCCTTCAGAAGGGGCCACGCTCCTCACAAAAGAAAACTGGAAATTCAGGCCAGAGTTCAGCCCTTCACACTGGCTGGCTTGGTACCCTGGTATCCTCAGGGCTCTGGCCCAGGAAACAGAATCCTCCTACAAAGGGCAAGTTTTCCCTGGCCCTTACTGATTCAAAGGATTCAAACAAATACAGTTCAATACTAGTTTTCTGGTTTGCCTACCTATACGGGGCTGATTCAAGGGCTCCTTTCTGCTCTACTTACACAATCCTGTTTCCGTGCTGGGAAGAACAGTGGCAGCAGACCGTTACCGGGCCTGACTGACATAGTATGAAGCAGATTTGAGGTCTGCATCAAGTGGACTAACCACATTGGAGGGCACTGATTCCCCCATGCCCTCCTGCTCTGAAAATCAGCCCCACCAATGGCCGTCCTGATGACAAGCGGCCAGGGCTGACGGCACACAGAGAGGCCAGCTGATCCAGGAGGGTCTGTGCACCGGCTGGCCAGGCCCTCAACCCTACGTGGCCTGATTCAACGTGAGCTTTCACCATCCAGAGCAGCACGGGACGGAGACCTTCCGAGGTGACAGAAATATGCCACATCTGTGCTGTCCAGGACAGTGGTCACCAGCTCTTAAGCACTTGAAAAGTGGATGGTATGACTGAGCAACTAAATCTTATCTGATTTTATTTTATTTTTTTTTTTTTAATTTTTTTTTTTTAAAGATTTTATTTATTTATTTGACAGAGAGAGACACAGCGAGAGAGGGAACACAAGCAGGGGGAGTGGGAGAGGGAGAAGCAGGCTCCCCGCAGAGCAGGGAACCCGATGCGGGACTCGATCCCAGGACCCTGGGATCATGACCTGGGCTGAAGGCAGTCGCTTAACCAACTGAGCCACCCAGGCGCCCTTACCTGATTTTAATTACTTTAAATTCAAGTCTGAATAGCCCTAAGTTGTGTTGGGCTGTGCAGCTCTAAAGAATGAGAACTCATGAGACAGAAGGCCGTTCTAGTCGGGGTGGGGTGAGAACTTCAGTTAACTAGTCTCCGGAAGGCTTTGCTGGTGCCACTTACACCCTGTGGCTAGGAGAGAGGAGACTGGGGACACCATGGGGAGGGGACAGAAGGCCCCTGGCCAACAGCATGGGTGGTCTCAGAGCCAGGCCTCCTGAGCCTGACCACTCAGCTCTGCTGGCCTCCCTGACAGCTTGCTGGACCTGTCCCCTGTCCCTCATGCCGCATACATGAGCTGGGCTCTCCTCCTTGAAGCTCAGAACGAAACAGAAAGCACCTCAGGATCACCAAGCCTACTGGGCTGTCGTATCCTAAGCCTGAAAATATGCTCACTTAAAAAAAGTTTCCTCATTTTTTAGTGTTCAGCAGTCTATGAGTCTACACAGAGATCATTTTAACTAAAAATGTAGTTTGAGCTGGAGGAGGAAAGCCTTGCCCTAAAATAGAACAGTGCTCATCCTCGATCAAACCGAACGTGAATTTCCACTTAATCCTGCCGGAGACAGGCACTTCCTCCACATGGTGCTGCACACGTTCACTCAGACACGCACCCGCAGGGGAGGTGCTTCACCAGAGACTCAGGAACTGTTCTGTCAGAGCTGGCAAACCTCCCCAAATCTCAGCCACAGTGGAGTTGAAAATTAAGGAAATTTTTTAAAAAGCTTAAGGAAACAAGATACTTCAGTAGCAAATTTGATGTCGAGATAACTAGAATTTTCCCTCCCACTCTGCATTGCCCCCATTTAACTAATTTCAGCCTCTGAGGGGTAGGTGAAGTCTGGCATGTGAAGAAAAGGGATTCAAGAGCCCTGTGATGACTCATCTCTGGGACAGCTTCCTACAGGCTGGGCTGTGAGGGAACCAGGAGGGAACCAGCTGTGGCTGCCCCCTGAGGTCTCTCCCAGCCCCCAGCGGGTAACAGAGCATCTTAATGCAGTGAGAACAGAGGCCTGAAATTCCATACGGGGAGACTACTTGGAGCCCCCTGCCACCCCCAGTGTGGCTGCACACTCCCCAGCCTGCACACTGTGTCCTTCCCAGCCTCATGGTTCACCCGTCTCCTCTCCGCCACATGGGCCCCAGTGTTGCCATCTGCGACCGTCCTCAACCCCCGTGAGGACCACATGGCTGAGCGGCAAGGTCGCCAGCCACCCCTCAACAGGGAGCACGAGTGAGAAACACAGGTTTGCTCCTTCAAGCCACTGAGATTCCAGTGGTGTAGCTGTGGTCCAACCCACCCCATCCTGACTCACACATCACAGATATGCCTGCCCTGGTCATAAAAGTTTCACCCCCCCCCCCAGAATCCAGATATGCTAAACTGACACATATAGCAACCTAAAGCATCACAGCTCCAAACTACATGTCCCCATGCGGGTTCCTGAGTACCAGGGAGAGCTTTGGGGACCCATGTTCAGGGGAGCAGGCAAAGAAAACACGAATAAACTTGCTACTGCCTCTCTGCTCTTGGTAGGCGGGGAGCGGAGAAAAGAGTGGGTAGAACCTTCAGACACAAAAGCCTCTGGGAAGAAAACAGCACGGGCCATCCGTGTGGATTCCTGACAGGAGCTGAATCACACGGGACCTGGAGGCACTGAGGACAACCCACTCAGGGACAGAGCGAGGGACAGGCTAAGAGCTGGAAGGAGTGATGCATCTCGGCCTCGGGAGGTTCAGCTATTTGGAGGCACACCCCCGAGAACAAATCTCTCTGTTTGGTCCAAACTTGTCAGACTTTCTAGAGAGGTAACACAGGGCCAGAATGGCGACAAGGAGATGGTGTTTATGGGGCCACCTGTCCCAGGAGGATGGGCCGGGATGTGCAAGGACAGCTTTACAAATACACTTAAATCACTGTTCTCCTCCTCAGAAACAATCCAGCTCGGTTAAAGCACTAGACTGAACTTGTGGGCCGAGAAGCAGTGTGGCCTGCGCTTGGCCTGGGTCAGGGGATGCTCGGGCCACAGGAGCACCTGGGGATGGTGGATGTGCAGACAGCTCACCGTGGAGGCTGCTTGTCTGTCTGCTCTGGGCATTCCGACATCTGGACGTGTCCTCGCAATCTTGCTCTGCAGAGCTGCCCTCTCCCCAAGTGAACCGTCCCTGCACACCCAAGATGAGAGGAAGGAGCCAGAAGCTCCTGTGTACAAGGGGGAGACCATGTGTGTGCGCTCTCACATGCTCACATGCACTGGATGCCACAAACACACACGCACACACACACCACAAACACACACACACAAACTCCGCACACATAAATATGCACATACCACACCCACACTCGGAACACACACCACACACACAGGTGCACAGATGTGCACACCCCACACACATATGCAGACACACAAACTATCCACAGCACACACCCCCACAGACACCGCACATGCACAGAGACACACTGCACACACTGCGCACACACAGGCACAGGGCAAGGATGTACAGAGACGCGAATGCTCCATGATTCCCCAAGTGCAGAGGCCCAGGACAATTCCCCTACTGACTGTCTCCTGTGTCTAGACAAACCCAGGGGCTGATACATAACTGGCACTCTCACCAGTGTGGAGGCAGCAACTATGGTTTCCTGAGAAGTGCCCCTACTGCACATTGCAGAGACAACCGTAGGCAATTCTCCCACCTCTGAAGTACGTGCTCTCTCCTGTCCCACCGGGGCAGGCGGCAGAGCCAGCGGCGGCCCGGGACCAGCCGCGGTCTCATGCTGGGTATCAACCACCACCCATCAGCCCCCGGGGTCGTGAGACCGGGGCACGCTGCCTCTTTGTGGGGTGCTTCTGACTTAGCAGGGGCCTGAGAGGGCAAGGGGGACTGTGGGCTGGTGAGCCACACACTCACCTGTGACAAAGGAGCGGTGGAAGCCTGCTCTCACCTTGTAGACCAGAGTCCACTCGGCTTTCAGACAGAAGGCACAGGAGGAAGAGGCAGAAGGACAGAGGACGCGTGACTTCCTACTGCACTGTTACCCATGACACCCATGGCCCTCCACCATGGAGATGGATACCCGGCATCCCTGGAGCTTTGCATTCCTGTCTTTTCCTCACTCAAGAGCCAATGTGGCGCTAACCCATGCTAACATCTCAGGGTGTCTACTCGCCTCCGTCCCTGGTGTGCAGGGACATGGGCACCTGTGCCCACTGTTGAGATCTTCATCTCTCCCACATTCTTGCCCCCGTAGAATAGCTGTCCTGCCACCATGGGGCAAGCTTGCGTTCACTCACTCATTTGCTCACCAACTATGCATGATGGGCGGCAGGGCTTTCTGGTTTCCAAATGACAGAAGAAAGGACAAAATGAATAAATAGAACAAATCCTTCCTGCTTTAAGCTTTATCATTTTATTCCTTTCTTAGTTGGCTCTGCACATCCTATTTGTCATTCAGTAGTTCTGAATTTTCATTTCAGGCTTTTTAATTGAATGTTCAGCCTGGCTGTACATGCTGAGTTTTGTAAGCATTTTAATCAATAAATAAATTAGCCTGCACCACGGCTACATCCTCCATCTGGTGCTGACAAGAGAGCAGAGAGTGAGCAAAGAAAAGCCTTGCTGGCGGATTCTCCCTTTTTTTTTTATCCCCCTGATTATTTAGAATATTCCAGACAGAACCAGCTTTGAGATTCATCAAGTATAGGGCAAAAGAGGGGCCTTATAATTCAAGGTTTCCTGTGAGCTCCCAAGAGGGAAATTTAGGAAACGAAAGGTAATTTCACCCCCTGGTGATTCTCGGATCTTCCCCTGGGGAGCAGTCTTCCTGTCCTGGGGGCAAAAGGTCAAAGGCCTGGGGGTGAATCATGGGGATGTCCCCTTATTTCAAAAAGCCCCAGAGGCCAGCCGACTTTCCTCAAGTAGCCTTACAGTCAATCATTCAGGTATGTGTTGAGGGCTTTACACCATTCCTAAATATGCAGTTACAGCAGCAACCAAAGTGGGAAAATAACCCTGTTCTCCAAGACTCAAATTTCAGTGGGAAAAGACAGACAATAACAAAATGTACAAATAAAATGCAGAGAAGGCTAAATGTTAAGAAGGCCTCTGGGGAAAAATAACAAAGGGAGAAGGGACAGGAAGGATTTGGGGAAGGCAAGGCTGAAGTTTTAAGTAGAGTCATCATTTAACTAGGGTGACATGGTGGTGGCAACAGCATGTGCAAATGTCCTGAGGTGGGAGCCTGCCTGGTGAGTGATGGGAATGGCTAGAGCCTCTGTGGTTGCAGCAGGTACAGGGGGAGAGAAGTGGTCAGTGAGGCACTGGCAGTGGGGACAGGGAGTCGGGCCCTTGGAGGGCATCATAGGCTCTCGACTTTTCCCTGACTGCAATGGGAGGCACCGGGGTGGGGGGGTCTGAGTCTGGGACTGGCATGGTCTGACTTCTGTTCTAACAGGCCCACTCTGGCTACTGTATGGGAAAAGATGCAGAGACAAGGGAAGGAGCAAGAGAGACTCAGAAGACATCCCCATCATCCAGTGAAGAGGAGACGGAGGCCTGTACAGGAGGAGGTAAGAGAAGCAGGTGCTTTGTGGGGAGAGCTGACAGGTACGCCAAAGCTGGGTGAGGGACAGAGTGGGGCCGAGGATGCCCCCATGGGCATGGGCAGTAGCCTGCCTCATGGGAGAGAGCCTGCAATGGAGGTCCTGCAAGGAGCACCTGACTGACTCCCCTGCTCTACCACCTAGGACTTGGCCTCCACCAGGCCCAGCAAAGTACTGGGGTCAGGTGGGGCTCATTGCCCTGCAGGAAAGGGACCTCTGGATTCCCCACCTACCCTGTCCTCCACCATGGGAGACCCTCCTGGGGCCCACAGGCCACGGGTGTGGCCCTGCCCCTGCAGCAGCTGCTCCTGCCTTCGTCCCAGCAGAGTCCCCAGATCCCATGCAGATGCTCGAACATCCACCAATCAGGTGAAGGAGGGCAAGGACAGGACACCTACTTTGAGAAGCTCTCCGACAGGAAAATCTCCTACCGAGAAACTTGATCTGACCTGCAGACTCCTCCTTTGAAACAACAGAAGAAAAACTTCTGGCTAGAGCAACTTTATCTCACAGAGGAGCCCAATGAAGAATCACAGCCCACAAATAGCTCCCTGCTGATGGATCAGAAGGGAGACTTCAGGATCACTTTTCAGGCAGAGGACAGACCATGTCGAGAAGGGATGCCTCGCGCAGGAACGCTCCTGGAGGACACACATGAGGACGTGGGCCATGGGCCAAGAGTCAGGGCCACTCAAGCTCTGGCCTCTACCTGGCAACAAAATGTGGGCAGGGAGTGAATGTGGACTGTTCTCCTGGTTCTTCTGACTCCTGGTCTGAAAATAAACTACAAACTTCCTGCCTAAACATGGGCAAGAGAATATTTTCTTCACATTGATTCCATGCATGTGATTTCAAGAAATTCTGATAGCCAAGTAGAGATGCTAGGACAGGATACTTATTCTTTGGCATAACTCACTCCCACGTTGACAGAGCACTGCCCCCAAGGATAACTAAATGAGTCTGGGATATTGGGTTTAATTTGAGAAAGGAGCTCCCGGGTTGGCATGGTCTTTATGCCCTTTGTCTTCTAGTGGTCAGTGGGCTCAGCGAGGATGCCGCCTGGCCTGGGCGGAGCTGGGTGAGGGACAGAGTGGGGACTCCAACCAGGCAGTGGGAGGGGGTGGCTCTGTGTGTGAGCAAGGGGGTGGCCCCCCTTCTGTCACTGGCCAGTCTTCCCGCTTTCTGGTGGCCCGGACTGTCGGCGACTGACAATGCGCTGAATGCCCAGACCAGTCAAGAAAAGGCAGGCCAGGACCAGAGCTCCTTTCCCAGATTTTGGCGCTCTCTGACAATGCACAAATGGATACTGCCATGTCGTACAAGTTGGGCTGCAGACCCAACAGAAAGGAGGAGACTGAAGACTACGGTTGGCGTGGGGACCTGCATACTTGCATGGAGTGCTGGATATTTTTCGAAGGAGGATTTGCCTTACCCTTCTCCTTCCTCCCTCTGCTGTGCCAACCCGAGGCAGAACAAATGCAGGTGCATCTCACAGTGTGCAGCTGTCCCGGAGGCCTGATGGACACTGCCTCATAGTTTGGCCACAGACAGGAGCCTCCCAGACATGTCAAGGTGTGGGTGTTCTTTCTATGCACTTTTCTTTGCTCGTGTCTCAGCAAAAGTCCAGTCTTCCTGCCTGTAACTACGGGCTGACACATTCTGTGTAAACACCCCACAACCATCAAGTAAAAGCCAGGCAGTATACCCCCCTTCTGTACACCATCTCAGCAAGATAGGTATTTTCCAGCAAAGTATGAGGATAGAAAATTGGCAAAAGAGAAAAGAATAAAAATGATACGGAAGAAAAATGTCCAAAATAGAAATTAGGAAATGCTACTTAAAACAAAAGGATAATATTATTTCAAGTAGAGAAAAAAAAAATGGAATAAGCTCTAATAGGTCAATGGTTACGTAAATTATGAGAAATTTTGTAATGATTTATTTCCATGGCTATTAAATATCCCATCTTAAAAAAACGTTTTAATGAAATGAAAATAGGGGCGCCTGGGTGGCTCAGTCGTTAAGCGTCTGCCTTCAGCTTGGGTCATGATCCCAGGGTCATGGGATCGGGCCCCGCACTGGGCTCCCTGCTCGGCGGGAAGCCTGCCTCTCCCTCTCCCACTCCCCCTGCTTGTGTTCCCTCTCTCGCCATGTCTCTCTCTGTCAAATAAATAAATAAAATCTTTAAAAAAAAAAAAATGAAGTGAAAATATTCTAGGTAAGTACAGCACTAAGTGAAAAGACCAGGATACAAAATTTCATGTTTAACATGATCCCAGTCATGTTTGGAAAACAAACACATATGCAGAACACCAAAATATTAACAAGGGTTTTCTCTGGATTACAGAAAGGGCAAGTTCTATATCCTTCTTTAAATGTGATTTTTATACATTTATACATCCCACATTTCCTGTCATGAGCATAAATGTTTTTAGTTGGAAGAAAACATTTACAAATGCATACTATTTTCAGACCGAAGAGACATCAAATATGACTCGGCTTTCAGCAGCTCCTCGACAGAGCTGAGATGCAATGGTCACTTGAAACTGGTAACTTTGCCAAGTAGAGATTCCCACTCTGAAGTCTGTGGATGAACCCAGCAGCTTGGGAGCAAAGAAGAACCAGCGGGAGCAGGTGGGCCCCGTGCCCCACTGGAAGGAGATTCAGCCTCCCCAAATCTCCCCATCATGCTGGGGCTGCCTAGGCCCAGAAGACCACAGGGTCTGCAGCCTCCTCCAAGAGCATCTCCAGGATGGAAAGGGCTTTGTGGCAACTCATAAGCACTCCCCCGAATCATGCGGCCCAAGAGCCACGTGGGCCTGAGCCCCGATTCCCATCCTAGCACCCCCACCACCTGACCCTATGCTGCAGGGAGGCAGCCCCCAGCTGTCAGGAATGACACTCATCATCCCACTCGCATTTTGAGTAGGTGGGCCTTGTTCAACCAAAAGCAACAGAGGCAGCTGCATGCAGAACATTAAAAATCAAAACAAGTTCCCTCCTCCTCAAGCATAATGCAAAAAAAAAATAGAAATTGCCCTGTTTCTTTTTCCTCCTGACAGCCTTCTGTTGTTGCTTTTCTGGCGTTTCTCCACATTATCTTGACAGCATTTTCAAAGGAATTATGTTAAATGGTATCCTGCCTTGTACCCCAGACTCATAAGAAAAGTATCTCAAATTAAGTTCTGTTTGACCCATGCAGTGACCAGTTCTGCACACTTCCCAGCTCAAGGAAATCAGGGTCCCATCGGGAACTAAGTGAGCACATGAGAATGTATGAGCCAGAGCTGCTCTGGGCAGCCAGGTCATCATTTACTATGCACCTACTATGCACCAAGCACTCTGCCTATGCACCTACTATGCACCAAGCACTCCAGGGAAACCGCGATAAAGCAAGCAGCCGCACACATGGTCCCCATTCTCAACAAATTCACCATCCAGCCAAAGAGGCAGAAAATACATACACGGAGAATAAAGATGACACTTATGCCCTAAACCAGGATGAAAAAGATGTTTCCAGCCATTGTGAGAGGCTGTCAAGAGCACTGTGTTGGGAAGGATTCTGAAGCCCCATCCTGAGGCCAGGAAAGGTGTGTGAGCAATGGCAGTGCCTCTGGGAGGACAGGGGCAGATTGGGCCGGGGGTCTGTGTCCTTGCTTCCAAAGACCAGGGGTGGAATAGGGAGAGAGGGAGTCAGAGGCTTTAAGGAGGAGTTAGGGCTTGAGCTGATCTACAAAAACGATAGGATTTGGGTAGATGAAGACATTTTAGTCAGAGGAAATATGCCCAGGCATGTATGTGTAGAAGTCTGAAGAAAATGGACTGAGTACCACAGAATAACGACATGGGAGCTTGGTTGGGTGACAGAGTGTTCCAGGTAATGGAATCTGGTGTGTATGTGTGCACATGTGTGTATATGAGCATGTGTGCATGTGAGGGAGGGGCAGGGGGCAGCCTGAGTATTCTGTGGTACATATATGCCTGAATTCACTCATTTCTTCTCCCACTCAATTAATCTAATAAGTATTTATTGTGTGTCTGGATGCAATGCACTGGATTACTGGAAACAGAAGTTCCCCCTTTGCCTTCCATGTTTCTCTTTATTGCCAAAGAGAAAAAATAATGTGATGAGCTCTGAAAATCTGAAGGAGACGAAGAAAGGATTTGGTTCACCCAGGACCACACAACACTGGCCACCTACATTCATGGTAGTCAACATGTGATCCATGGGTCAGGAGCACTGGTATCACCAGAGAGCTTCTTTGGTTATTGGTGACTCCCAGGCATCTCCCTGGACCTATAGGATCAGAATCTGCATTTTAACAAGATCCCTCCATGGTCAGTCAGCATGTTAAAGAATAGAAGCACCGATCCAGGTCAAAGGGCCCCAAAGGTTTGGAATCCAAGAATTATAAACAGAGCTGCAAGAGACCTCGGCGATCACCTCGTTCAACCCCACAATACACTAGACAAGCAAATGTGCTAGTCTGAAAAAGTTAACTGGGTTTCCAATTTTCCCACTTTTTAAGATTTCATTTTCACCCAGTTTGGGGCTAAAAAAAAGCCCCAAACCATCAACAATAGGTGTTTTCCACAACCACACATCCTCCCTCAGCATTCACTCCCAGGAGTCAAGCACCTGCCACCCTTCATCTTCCATTTTGTAACACAAAGCCACAGCACGTCTGCCGGCCAGAGCGAGAGAGTCACAGAGGGGATGAAAATTAACACAGCCCCCCATGTGCCTCATAATCAAAACCAAAGACATCCCAGCACTGACATCTTTACACGGATTTCCATGACACCCAATGTTTAGCCAAAGGTACTTGTAAGAGTGGTGACTCCTAGACTCATTTTTGCCAAACTAAGATATACTTCAAGAAAATCCAAACTTGTAAACAAACAACATTTCTCTATAGAATAGTACGTACAACTTTTAGTCAAGTAACTATCTGAAATGGTTGTTTCTAAGACTCCTTTATGTACAAGCAAAGGATTTGAAATCCTACTCCAGTTGGGAGCAAATAATGAGAAGAATCATCTCCAGCCAGTTGGTGATAATGTGGCATTCATTACAACACTGTGTGCACAAACCAAGTCATATGACAGCAAAGAAAGGGCTCTTTTTGCAGGGGAACAGAGGAAGGATGGAAGAAGAGATAGTTAATAATTTTCATTTGACAGCTTGGAAAATCCCAGTTCAGCTTTAGAATGCCAGCTCCTCAGTTATAATTTAACACCCATTTCAAGAACAGTTGACAAACGAATGTTAGTGAGCAACACAATGCCATTTTCATTTGCCAGCCAGAATGATTTTTTTATGTTCTTGATAAGCCCACAAATAAATTTGTCAATTTATTCATAGCTGTGATTTGGAGTCAAGATGCATTCTCTTATGCTCTACAGACAGTGGTACCGCTTTCTTTATGGTACCTCCATCTGTTTTTCTACCCCATGGGCATAAAGATTTCCAGAAGCTACTAAATAAGAAAGTGATTGCAGTCATCCTGTAGTAGCTCTCTAGCCACCTGCCGTCTTACCCCCATGTGTCCTCCATCTTGACAACCACTTTTGCCCCTGTTCCACAGGCAAGGATCAGGGCCAGCACCTTCCTCGGCCCTGACAGGACCCCATCGTGCAAGGAGAAAAAAATGGTAGCAAAGGGCAAAATAAGTTAGTCTCCTTTGGTGACAGTGCCTTGCCTTGCAAAAATCCCAGTGTGCTGTCAGGAAACATTTAACAACCTGCACCAGAAAAGGAGCGGGGTGACTTTAGGCCTACATGACCAGAAAATTCTGTTCTGGGAGGTCACCTGGGGTGCCTAATAATGTAGGGAGGAAAAATGTCTTTAATGACATCTCTGTAGGCTAACATTCTTTCTGGCTTCATCCAATTTTAAGAGCTGGTATATTCACATTAAAATGCCTCCTTTGTGAACTGGTCTTTAGACAAGAACACCTCTGAGTGTTCACGTGCCCTAATAGATTAAGGACTAAGGCAACCTCCTGGACACCAAGGCTCCTGTAACTCTAACTGGAGGAACGCAAAAGCAATTACAGCTAATAACAGTCACCCTGATTTTTAACTTCCTTTTCTCGTAAGGTGCAAGGATTTGGACTGCTTTCCTTTTCTGAATGGTTGCAAGTGCCATGTGTCTAGGTTTTGCAAGTTCTTGGAGATAGAAGTTCAATGCATTTTCTTGGCAGCCTCCACCTTTGGCCAAAAAGGTAGTTTGGGACATGACATTACGAAGGGACAACTCTACCAGCTGGCAGCAATCAGCCAAAGAGCCACAGGGCTGCCCATGCCAAGAACTGAACCATTCTTTTGGTTTGGCAGTTTTATCAGGCAGGTCCTGGGAGAACAGAGATGACACATTCAACTGGGTAACTGAGAGAGTTTGTATGAGGGAAATTTCCAGGAGTGTGGGCAGGGTTTAGGACATTGCATCCTGGGTAGTGCAGCCCCCTGCCACTGGCAGCCTGGCATAACTTTAGCATCCTGGACCCAGAGAGGAGGAAGAGAAAGTTCTGCAGAGCCAGACAGAAGAGCTCTGCAGACAGGAGCAGAGAACTCTGTGGAAGGAGGCGGCAGGCAGTACACATCCTGGCCCATGGTCCTTCCTCTTGGACCTGCTTCCTCTTGGACAAATCCAACCATGTGCCCAGGATGTGGTCCAGACCGCTCAGCCTCCCGGGCACACACAGGCGCAAGGGGGAGGGTGACTCTGCAGGGCCAAGTGGAAGCCATCTGAGAGTGGTACCCAAGTGGTGTTTTTAGAAACTTGGACAGCTGTTAGGTGCCTGAGCACCTCAATAAAAATTTTTAAAAATTAAAAAAAAAAGTTTTTTTATGTTCTTGATAAGCTCACAAATAAAGGTGTCCATTTTATTAATAGCTCTGGTTTGGAGTCCAGATGGTCTGCAGACACTGCTACTGCTTTTCTACCAGGCATCAGGCATCAGGGGATGGCGGTGATCACCGGGGCAGGCTTGGGAACCAGCACAGGGGTGATCAAGTGGCTATTCATGAGATCCCAGAAGAAACCAGTCCTTCAGAGAAATTTCTACACTGCAAATTTTGGATGCAAAGTTCTGTGTCATGTGATCACTGCCTCTTTCTAATCTCTGACAACCTGACTGGCCTCCTATGAGGCGGGTACCTCAAGACCTGAGCATCACAGGTAAGTCACCGAAACCCTGAGAGAGCAAATGTGGATGTGGGCCAGGAGGCCTGGGGTGTGAGGAAGCAGGCACTCTTGTATCTCATAGAGTTCCCAGCCTGAGGACAGTGGTACAACTAGGATGTGGGCAGGATCAGAGAACTGCCCATTCATCCTTTCAAAGGCAGACCCACATCACTGCTGAAGGCCCTTGATGACAGATGGGCTCAGAGATTTAGAAACGGCTTAATTTTTGGAAAGGGAGAATCACTACCTCCCCTATGTTACATAAATCCTCCCTACCGGTCCTGCCTGGCAGCATATTTCTGCAGAGAAACATGGATATAAATAACTTATATAGACTCATAATAGCACCCGTTGGGTTCTGCGGTCAAATGAGTCTGTGCCAAACACAGGAGAAGTACATTTTCAGTTTTCGGTGCTTTGGGATTTTAGCATTATAGAGGAAGGACTTGTATGTAGAGGCTCCTTGTTCATTCTAATGAAAGCATTTCTTGGTCACAGGAACTGCAGACAGCCAGCCCTGAGCCCATACCGGTGGCCAGTCGGGGGCTGAGTGTAAGAAGCCTGTGCTCTGTCTGGCCCACAGGCCCAAGTCCTGGTTCCAGACGGGCACTCGGAGCCTGCCTGACTGACTTCAAGCAAACCACTGACCTTCTGTAGGTTTTAGTGATGCCACCTGAACTATGGGGTGATAGGAATATATCGCCTCCTGCAGGATCGCTGTGAGATGGCAGGAGATGGTGCTATCAGACCCATCCCCTTCGCCGCCTTCCCCTAGGCCTTCAATCTCTCACCAATCTCCCTAATTGCAAGAGGGTTGTGGGTCAACAAGGCCAGGTAGAGCACCAGCCCCAGTTCCTTCCAGGTGTATCAGAAACACCCCCAATCACATGTTTTAGTTCTCACAACTAAATCTGTTTCACTCACATTTCCTCCCTCAGAGTGACCAGGAAATCTGTCCAGTCCTTTTTGCCTATCCCTTACACTTTAAGAACTCAAAGCGATGGCAGCAGGTACTGCCAAGTGCAAAGACCAATATGACAGTCTGGTCACATGAGGCCACCTCGCCTGAAATACCAACATACCGGAGCCAGGAAAAAACCCTGAACTTAAAATGAACTAGAATCCTTGGATAAATTTACTTTGAAAATCCATAGATACAGGCGTCAGGGGTCCTGGGTCCTGATCATCATGTAATCTTCCTTTCTGCCACTGCATGAATGACACTCGCCAGACGTCCACATCCTGATGTCAGAAATATTGTTTTATTCATAAGCATGAGGTCAGGCTTACCAGTACCTTACTTGAATATGACTATCACCACTTATCTTAGCCGAACTATCCTGCAGGCCACAGAACCTCAGAATCCAGAGCAGATAAGTGAAAAACTGGGCAAATGAGGCCACAAGCCACGTGAGTGAAAAGAGAAACAGGAGTACAGTGGAAGAAAGGTCCACAAAGGTGCGTGGGTGAGGGGCGCCTGGGTGGCTCAGTCGTTGGGCGTCTGCCTTCGGCTCAGGTCATGATCCCAGGGTCCTGGGATCGAGCCCCGCATCGGGCTCCCTGCTCCGCGGGAAGCCTGCTTCTCCCTCTCCCACTCCCCCGGCTTGTGTTCCCTCTCTCGCTATATCTCGCTGTCAAATAAATAAAATTTAAAAAAAAAAAAAAGTGCGTGGGTGAGAAAGCAGAGCGTGAAGCCACTGGGGCCCAGACAAGGAAGGAGGAAAGCGCCTCTACTCCTCAGACTCACACACCACTGGATGCAAGGGGGCCAGCTTCCTCACGCTGGCCCATGGGTCCCTGACCGATGCAACAAGCCTGCAGAAGCCATAAGCAGAGCCTTGTCCAGCAAAACTCTCAGAGAGGACTGACATGGCACACACCGGGCTCCAGGCTTGGCACGAACACACTCCAGGCCGTGACCAGAGTGAGGCTTAGCACCAGCTCCCTGGGCTGCTTCCACCAGGCACTCGCCATCCTGTGAGGGTGGGTGCCCTCAGGCACAGCTAACATGCTCCTTCCAAGTATGCTAACCAAAGGGCCCCACACAGAGAGCAAAACACAGAAGAATCAATGGTTCATGCCTTAAGTCTAATTAAGACAAAACATTTTGTACAATTGCTTTGGAAAAGCATGCTACTGATTTACAGGCCAGCTTAACCCGGCTATGAACACTTGATAATTCAGCAGCCTCTCCAGAGTTCCCAGGCGGCTCAGCGTGGCGCTGCATGGCATTCCCAGCACGCGACCGAGGTTGCACACTCCCCGGGGCCAGAATGCTGGGGCTGGGCATCGATGAGCCACTCTCTTTAAAGCAGCTTTCCATGGTAAGCTCTACCTCGCACACAGCACCCCTTCTCCTTGGGAGTTCTTTCGTTTCTGTGTCTCGCTTTTACTCTGGGCAACGACGAGAGAGGTGTGGCCTGGCCGTGAAGCGACAGACCCTGGGGCAGAGCCACAGGCAGCATGTCCTGTAAAAGACAGCGATTTCCTACACTGAGTGCACTTTTGATACTGGGAGGCCGAAATGTCTTTCGTTATGTGCCCAAACCCTGTCATCAGGAAGGCAGACGATGAGCCCTGTGAGGATTTTTAAATTCAGTATGTTCAGAAGCATCATCCTACATGGGGCCACAGATCACTTTAACATGCATGCACGCTCCATAGAGCCAAGCCTGCTGACCACCCAGTGCAACTGCTCTCGGGGTCCACACTGAAGTGAGTCTGCCCAGCCTGGCCTGGGGGTAGAGTCTCAGAAAGTCACCAGAACCTCAACAGTACCATTTGGCCTAAATAACTGGCAGGGGTCCCCCACACGCTTGCAGATGCCGCCCCACACCCTTCTTCCCGCCAAAAACACTGCCCCTCCTCCTCACGGAACTTAAACGTGAGGTTTCCTGCAGCTTCCCCACAGTTGGGTGGCATGAAGGCCAGACTGCCTGAGAGAAATGGGAGGAAGGCTGGGCTCCATCTCTGGGGCCACGTCCCAATCCACACCCTACGAACGAAGTCTGAACCTGGAGACAAGAGCCTGTCCTGCTAACCACCAAATTTCACTCATCTCATCTCGTACAACTTATTTTGTAAGTTTAGTCACTACCAGTCCCTGAATGCTCTAAGAATTAAAATGACCTTCAGTAACACTCATTGTTACCAAGAGAACGAAGGCGCTCAAGAAAACCAACAACACCCAAATGATGTACTTCCCGGAAAGAAGTTCCCGAGGGGCACCCCACAGAAGAGAAAAAGAGAAAGCCCCTTCTCCCCAGAGCGGCCTCCTCTGCCTATGGGCTCAGGACCGGACAGATCATGTGCTTCCAAGGTCCTTCATTATGAGTGGAAATGGGAAGGCCGGTTTGCCAGCGACGAAGGAATATCTGTGTCAACTTTAATGGGGAGTTGTTATGTGAAGTCACATCACCAGTGCCGCTCCCAGGTTTCTCCGACGCCAGCTACAGCACCTCCATACAGCTCTCGGGGGACTGACGGTCAGAAACACAGACGGCAGTGCTGAGATGGAATCTGAGGGTCACTTCGTACGAGCTTCGACAGCAAGGACACGTAAAGGAACCCTCCGCCCCAAGATCCTTGGCTGCTTAGCACCCAGCCTTGGTCTGGGAGCCAGGAAACGCCAGATTCAAATCACAAGTCCACCGATCAACAGCTCTGTGACTCAGAACAGCTATTTAACACCCTAATTCTCAAATCCTTACCTACAAAGGGGAGCAAACGTCCCCTCCCCCAGGGCCACGGCAAGCCCCAAGAGGCACACCGCGGACACCTCCCTTGCAACGGCTCTGCCACAGCCCCCACTCTGAGAAAAAAAGCCCCAGTTCACCCCATCACCGCCGTTCGCTTACCGCACACACCCTATCTGACCCTCAGGAGCAAGCCAGACCTCAGGGCTCTGTCCTGGAGACGGACCGCTGCAGATAACAGGAGTCCTCGGGCGCACCGGCATTTTGAGGCCCCTCTCTGGGGAAATGCAGCTCCCCCTCCCCAGGGGCTCAGTGCTGAGTAGAAGAGATGCATAAGCCCCCGACTTCCACCCGGAGGGGAGGCCTGCATGGAGGAGGCTGGCCACAGGATCGGAGCGGGTGCACCACGCTCCTCAGGGGCAGGGCTCCACCAAGCAGGTGAGCTTGGACAGAGAGTGGAGGAAAGGCTGTGGGCCCAAGCTCCCAAGTGGGAAGACCACCATGTTGGGAATGGGAAGGCAGGGAGCAGAGCTGGGCCACAGTTCCCGGGCATCTTCATGGAATACACCAGCTGCTTTTGAAACCTAGGCGTTTTCAGTTATCTTTCAGAATTTATCATCCTACTGCCTTCAGCATTGCCACCTGTGAACCAGCCCCCGGCCAAGCCTTGACATATCCCCTGTCTGTGAACACAGTTCTCTGTGATCCCCCTCCCAACCCCTGCACAGAGTTACTCTTACCCCTTCTCGCAGAGGAGGAGCCTGAGCTCAGGGAGATCACTGAACCCCCCCAACACCATCACTGCTGACCACCACGTCTCCGCCATGCCTTCACTGAGGCCCCTCGTGGACCAGCCTCAGTCCCACTCAGACCTCCCATTCGGCCAGGACTCCTTCCAACTGGTTTGCCTCCAGCCCACTCTCACCTTGCCATGCACTGACCCCAGAGCACATGGAAATGGATGGCTACATCCTGATGCAGTCCTCCTCTTTCTCCTTTGGCCTTTCTGGCTCTTAAACCATGAAACAAAAACACAAAGTTGAAAAGTAAAAGAAAACAGTCATCTGAACCCACTTTAGGTGAATTAATCCCAGCACATGAGTGTGCAGACATCTCCATTGTAAAATGGGCACTGGAATGAGTTAAAGAGCTCCCTACACTATCTACTCAGCTGACAGTCCCCAAGCCCACGTGGCGATCCTACACCTTCATCTCCCACTGAAGGTTCTGGCTCTGAAGGCCAGGGCGGCCCTGCTGCAGTGAACCCAGGGCCTTCTTGATGTGGTCACATGCTGGGGACTGTGGAACAGGTAGGATGGCAGCTCACACACCTACCCCACACCCATGACTTAGCATCTCAGCAAAACCTGAGTTCACTGCTTCCCCGAGGTGGGCTCTTTGGGTTAAGAAAGAACAGACAACTTGAACCAACTACGAGCATGTCTAAATAATGCAATCTGAGCTACACACATGCGCAAAGCATCTCTCTCCCTTATTAATATGTAAAGGAAAGATGAAGATTTAACCCCAATAAACACACAGGGCAGTAAGTTAAATAAAAATAGCTGCAATCCATCACCAATCAGAAATTGTTCCCTCGGGAAGGTAACAAAGGAAGAAAAACCATACAAACAAGCAAGGAAACAAAAGCTCCTTCCCTCCCTGGGATGCAACACTATCAGAGCTGGGGACCAGCCAGGGCAGTGGCAACTCAGTCATTCTGGCATTCCCTCTGACACCCACCAAAGCAGCAGCATCTGGAACCGAGCACTCCATCACCTCCAAGGCCACAAAGGCCTCTCCCAGGGCTCCTCCTCCCCACACTCACAGTGCTAAGCCACGGCCTTCCTGCTCCAGCCACATGGCCATCTCTAGGTTCCACCTCCCTGGAGACAGGAAATGTCTGCTCTAGCCCACTTCCCAGGGCAGTCTGTGTGCTTCCCTCCCCCACATCCCCGCATGGCATGGTGCTCCACTGCCGAATAGTCAGGGGGCCCCCGCATGGTTGGTGTGCTCCCCCACACCCTCCCTGTGGCCTGTGTACCCCCCACCCCCAGCCCCCACCCTGTGATCTGTGTGCCCCCCCACAGTCTGTGTATCCCCCCAATCCCAGCCCCAACCTTGTGATCTGTGTGCCTCCTTCCATGGTCTGTGTATCCCCACCCCTAGCCCCAACTCTGTGGTCTGTGTGTCCCCCACCATGGTCTGTGTACTCCCCCCACCCCCAGCCCCAACCCTGTGGTCAGGATGGTTGGCATGCTCATCTGCACAGAATCACCTTACAGGTTTGCTTTCTGAGTCTGCAGTTACTCCATCATCATGGAAACCAAAGACAGAGTCTTTTGATTTAGCTCTATCCTGAATCCAAGAACTATGGAAAAATTTGGCAGCTGCTCACTCAAAACACATTATGTTCAGATTAAATGTAGCACTTCCCAATGAGAAGACCTAGAGCTTGATTAAAAAGGTTCCCATCCTTAATTCCCAGTGGTGAAATACCCATCTTCATTCCTTCACACACGCTCTGCTCTGCTAGACAGTTGAGAAATACATCTCCAGACTCAACTTCGAAAGAACTGCCCCAACACACCTGGTGTTGGTGTGCTTAACACGGAGACCAGAAGGAAGTCTGTTCCGGGAATGCTACAACAGTGGGGTGGGGGGTGGGGGGCATTCCCTCTCCTCACTTTCTTCATCCCAGCAATGGAATTCGTGATGGAGAATGAAGCGGGGTGGGCAAGGGGCAGGAGGTGTCTGAAAGCACTCCCACCCAAATACACCTCCAGCAAAGGATTAGTGATAGCCCAGGACTGTGTCAAGGTGGGCACTCCAGTTCTGATCACAGGGGGGACAGCTATAGCCATTCCTACTTCTCAGTGATCAGATCTCTGTCTCTCTGACCTCTGTCTCTGTCTCTCTTTCCAGTGTAGCTCAGTTGTTAGGAGCAGTAGGCTTTGCAACTGTGCAGAACGCCTTTGTCCCTCCACCCCTGTGGGGTGCACCTTGACTCTGGGCTCCTTACCTTCAGACTTAGCCATATGACTTGCTTTCGCCAAGGAGACACTGCAAGGGTCTGTGTTTGAATCTGCATCACCATTTCCACTTACATGACCCCATGTAAGTTCCTAATGCCCCACACTTCAATTACCCCATTTGTGATGAAGATAATTTATCTGTTTCCAAAGGTGTATTATACACAGTACAGGATAATTTATAATTAACACAGTATAGCTGGACACACAGTAGGTGCTCAATACATGGAGAGAGAGAAAGGGATTCTTGTCTAAACAAATCCACAACACCCTCAAATCATGAATTCACAGCCCATTTGGGGCAAACCCCATTTCAACTTATCCAGATACATACATCATGCAGGGACTTACCCTTTAATGTTAAATAGCAGAAAAATTGCTTATACCTCCCAAATTGTCTCAAAATAATCTTCTGAGATTATCTGGCTGGTCTATTGGTGTGAAGTTTCTGAGCTTGGAAATTCTTTACATAAAGTTTTTGAAGATTGGGAAATTGGATACCTGCACTTCATTCCCCTGGGGCGAGTACTAGATCACAGGCAAACCCCGATCTGGTCAACGAAGATTCAGAAAGGGATTCCCCACTGATTCTGCTTCCCCACTGCTGACTGTCCACTAGGCTAATGACTCTGCCCAGCCAAGAGTGCACGGCCGTGGGGCACGGGGCAGGGGCAAGCAGGAACACTGCTCTCTAGAGCCTTCCCGAGACACTGCCACCAACCGGCTGTGGGACCTCAGGCATGTCCTCCTCATCCCTGGGCCTCAGTTTCCATGTATGTAAAATGAGGTGGAAGGATTTTATGCTGAATTCTCAATGGCCAGTGATTGTATGTTTCCTATGTCTTTTCTTCCCTCCACCAGTGCAGATCATTAAAGTTAATTGTAGATGTCACTTCTTTATGATTCTGACTGAGCACTGCAGTAGGAAAGAAGGAGTCCCTGAAAAGCCCAGAGAAAGAACTACCTTGTATTCTGGGGTAGAAAGAAAAAGAAGGAGCAGAGAGCCTGTCTAGCATTCTCAAGCGCAAAATCTCTACCACTCCTACTCCTAAGCAGCACAGCTCAAGAAAAGCGATGACCTCGAGCCTAGTGGTTACCTCTCACTCCTCAGCTGCCCAATGTCCCTAGGGGCTCACACCCCAATCCCCATCACAGGGCAGACCCTGCCACTCTCCCACACTATCGAGAGATCCCTATCCCTTCCCCTCAAGAGCAATCCTCCTGTCCCCTCTCACCGGGCCTGGCTCTAAGCTGCTGGAAATCAATCTGAGGAACCAAAGAGCTAGCAAGCAGACCGAGGTCTGTAATGTTTGGTGTCACTGCTCCCAAGAGTATTGAGTTTCAAAGGAAACACAAGCAGACAGGAGCGGCAGTAGTGGGAAATTCCAATGACAGAATTCCTCCAAAAGGGGTGGTGAGGCCATTTCTGGGAAAAGGTGAGGGTGTGGGGAAGGAATATATCCAATTTCCTTGAAATTCCACCAAATAGGAAACTCTCTTTTCTCCTCGCTCCAGCCCTGGACACACGTAATGTCCGTGATGAGCGATTTCCCTGGCCAGAGCCTCAGGGCTCTTGCCAGCATTAAAGTGAGGTGGAGAAAGACCCCGAAGGTCAGGGCGAGGCCAGAGACAGAGACCTCCAACTGGGCAGTGCCACTTCCACAAGATCAGCATTCTCACATCTTCACTACCTTTTTCTCAGCCACTAAAATCCTTACATGGTTGTCAGCTTTGAAAAAGCAACAAAGATGGTGTAAAGGGTTAGAGACAAATCATGTCCCTTCAGAAGTGAATTCAGCAAGCTAATTAGCAAAGACCATCTAAGCCTCTTCCCAAAATGCATATGTGGAATCTGGACCACAGTTCTTAGTCTCCTGCTCAACACCACATGGATGACCTTCTGGGCAATAAATGCATTTGCCACAAACTGAATGGCCATGGCAGTCCCCAAGACCCCCTTTCTTTCTTTCATGCTTCACAGCAGGCAGAAAAATCACCTCAAAGTCAAGCACATGCCCACTGATCTTGGGATGAGGACATCTGCACCCCGAGATGTTCAGTCTTCCTCTTCTTGGTGAAATTACACGTTCATGCAGTACCTGGGTAGATTATTACACAGCAAACACTCTTTGCTCCCTCCACTTCTGTAGGGATACACTTCCTAACCCCTTGACTTTGGGCTTAGCCACATGATTTGCTTTGGCCAAGGAGATACTGACAGACAAGATACAGGCAAAGGCTTGAAATGTGTTTGAACTGGGCATAGGTGGGCCTGCTTTCTTGAAGTCTTGCCTTCTGTCATGAGAATGTGGCTCAGGTTGCTGCTGGACCAGAGAAGGTAAAAGACAAATGCAACAGAACCTGGACCCAACTACAGCTTGAAGCTAAGCCAAGTGTATGTCAGCCAACACTCACAAGTATGAGTTAGCAGTAAATGCTTACTGTTGTATGCTGGGGACTCTTTGGATAGATGTTATGCCTCATTATTGGGGTGCTGGCTGATGGAAAGATTGTCCTGCATTCCTGTAATTACATGGTCAGCCTTCTCCACTGTCAAATCTATGTGCCTCATTGTCAACCATGGGCCTTTGTTCATTGGCACATTTACTTTAGTTGAGCAAAGAGTAATGAACACCAAGGTAGAGAAGAAATGCCATATTCTCTCAGAAATGTCATCAGCACTCCAAATGGACGAGCCCCAGCCTAAAGCTCCTTGGGCCACACATGACATTGGAACCAGCCCATTCTGCACTTGGGCCAGCCCTGCCAACAAGGTGTCCACTGTGGACCCACAAAACATCCTCCACAGATGAGTGCAGCATTACAGCAGAATTACGAAAATAGCCTTAAACAAAAGAAATACCCTTGTAATTCATTTTTATGAGAAAAGAGTCTAAGTTACTTGGCTGCTGACTCTCCATTTTCAAGATGTGAGACCGTCAGGCAGAAGAATGTAATCTTCCAAGTAATCATTTCCCCAAACCTAAGCAACCATCCACAGCTATGCTTGGGGTCAGTGATCCTGTTGTCACACAGTCTGAGGTTTCTCATAAACGGGAGGTGCCCCTGAGTGGGAGAGATGGAGTCCCAACCCAAGGATTGACTATTTAATCCAAAGTTAATTCTGAGCCATGCTGCAGAGCAGTATAGCAATAAATATTGACCATGCATACAGTAAGTCTCCGGGAGGCACTTTCAACTGAATCAACGCCTGTTACTTGGTATTCTGTGGACTGTTCAGAGGTGCAGGCAGCTGCTAAATGCCCTACCAGAAGTAGGGCTCTTCGCAGCAGATACTAAATCTTACGAAATTACACAGTTGTAGTAATTGAGAGCATGAAGCTGATTTCCATAACTGAGTCGTGGGTCACATAAAAAGCCTTAAATAAAATGACACTGGGAAAAGAATCCATTCAAAATCCAATCAAAAAATTATCTGCAAACCTCACTAATACCAATCCCAGAATCACATTAAGGTTATTGCACAGGACCAGTGAAATATTTAAAAATAAAAAATGGTGGCACCAACATGGCCAAAAATCTGGGAATCCATTTCTAACTAAATGATAAAGACATACTGAAGGCCTGACGGCCCTACTCAATTCCTGTGGATTCTACTGCAGAGATGACTCCACGTGTATTCCCAGCATCCAGAACAGTGCTTGGCATTTCACAGTTGCTCAGTGAAACCCTGCTGGATTATGACCATTTGTTCAACACTCCTTTCAGGGAGAAGAGTGTTCTCAAGCTAGCTACTCCCCATCTTAAACTCTACCTCAAACACAAAGGTTGGCCAAATGTTTCATACTTCGTGTCTGTTCACTTCATTTTTTGCTCCTGTCAATTTAGATTCTTTTATCTTGCTTAACTGTATTATTTCTAAAAGGCACCTTCCATCCTTTCAGGAACAAGGTAGGATATATGTAAATAAATCAAAACTGACTTCTCCAGATGAAAAACAAGAGAGGAAGCTGGCACGTCAGCAATGCTGGGATAACAGAGATTTTTTCAGGTGTTCTCTATCTGACTTAGACTATTTGTCTGGTATCAGCTCAGGCCTGTCCAGCTGAGCAAAGCATTCATGACATAATGATAGTAATTGTATCAGTTAGTTTCATAATATACACATAATAATGCAAGGTTTCTTCAGTGATGGCATCCATTTCATAGACGGAAAAGATAAAACACTGAGTGACTGGAACAAGGGCCTCCGTGTAGCACTGACTGGGCTGAGGCTTCAAGGACACGTGGAGGGCATCTATACTTTTCAGACAGGTCTGAACTGTGATACAGTCATACTCGGGCCATTGCCACTGGGCTTGCCCCCAAAACAGCTGCTATGTTTATTGAGGGATACATATTTGCCAACAGTGCCATTCACGTACCAAAGATATAATCCCATATCAACCTAATCATGACACTTTTCTAGCTAGAGCAAAAGATTTTTTGTTCTTCTAAGTTATGAGAGTTTTACCACCTCCAGGAATACTCATACTTGTACATGTGGCAACACGGAAGGATGTTTGTGCTCACTCTGCCTTTAGTTGAATACCTGCTCCTGTGGAGCCGGCCATCAATCAGGGAGAACAATGGTCTTGCTAGCTCTTACCCTTGGCAGGTCCAGCCAAAGGATGCCTCAACCATCTCCAGGTCAGAACTGCTCCACCCTGAGGAGAGCAGATGCCATGTGAATGAACAGTTGTTGAGTTACTCTCTGACAAGCCAACCATGAAACCCTCCCCAGGATGAAAATGCAGGGCCCTGCCATCAGATCAAATGAGAGTATGTTTTGTCTTCCCACAACCGGCTGTAACTGGAGTGGGCTATAAATCCATTCCATAACCGAAGCCAAAGAATGTCAGATTGTAATGAGTTTTCCTCTCCATAAACCTAGAGTGGACTTAAAAAACCAACCGACCTTGAAGGGAAAAGCCTAGATTCTATTACTAGTTACCCCTGAATCCTTTAGACTTCTGTAACTGGTGCCTCGCTCCATAAACTATCATTAGCGAGGGAAGCAGGTAGGAGGCTCTGCTGGAGAGGAAGGGAGGCCAGCAAGAAGTGGAATGTAGAATGGAGTTCTTTAGAAAAAATGCCTCCGCTAATTCCTGAACTTGGAAGTGGCAACTATCCCATAGGCAGGAGAGGGAAAAGACGGGTGAGTACGTACAGGTACAATTCGAGTGGTTATCAACTGATTCACTTATTTATTATTAAGATTTCTAGATACCTCCATCATTTGGAACAACCTACAACCCCAAAGTAAAAAGCACCCAAAATCAGTGAGAAAACCCGCGGCCCTACAGCCTTTGGAAACTGGAAAGCCCGAAAGGGAAGTGGCCATTGACTTCTTCATGAGTTCAGCCCCTTGCAGCCCCGGGTCAACAGCAGAGACCCTGGGACCCTCCTCAGATCACACTAACAAACACACAGGTAGCCATCAGAGGCCAGGCATGCTTCTCCGCAATTTACCAATTTGATCACAAACACATAGAGTGAAGTCTGGCCATCTGATTTCCCCTGGGATGCCCCAGGATCAGAAAAGAGGGAGGGGTGAATATCTGTCTTATTCTGCAGCCCCTGGCGCCTCACCATATTGCAGTAGGTATGTTAAACATATTCACAATGATTATCCAAAGCTTCATGAAAGGCTACACTTGGGCTCCTTGCTGTTGGTGGCACAAGGCAGATGAGCAGAGAACACATTTTTTTTTTTTTTTTAATAGTGGAGGTGGTTCTGAGTAGATGCTCAGACAGGATAATTTTGCACTATTTGTAAAGAGAGTCATATAAAGGAGGTATTACGGTAATCTACAAATAACATCATGTAAGTGGTAAATTGAGGTAAAATTCACATAACATGAAATTAACATGAATTAACCATTTTTAAGTAAATAATTCATTGGCATTGAGCACATTCACAATGTGTAACCACCACCTCTATCCAGTTCCAAAACATTTTCATCATGCCAAATAAAAAACCCCATGCCCATTAAGCAATTATTCTCCACCCCTCTCCCCCGCCCCATTCCCTGGCATCCACTGATCTGCTTTCTATTTCCATGGATTTATCTATTTTGAATATTTCACGTACAGTTGACCCTTGAACAACGTGGGGGTTGAGACGCCAAACCCCAAAGAGATGGAATCTGCATGTAACTTTTGACTCCCCCAAAACTTAACACTAATAGCCTACTATTGACCAGAAGCTTACCGATCACCTAAACAGTTGATTAACACGTATTTTGTATGTTATATGTATTCTATGCTGTATTCTTACAATAAAGTAAGCTAAAGAAAAGAAAATGATATTTTGAAAAAATCATAAGAAGGAAAAAATACATTTATAGTACTGTGCTGTATTTATTGACAAAGATCCACAGATAGGCGGACGTGCACAGAGCAAACCCGTGTTGCTCAGGGGTCCACTGCGCCAAATGGAATCATGTAATAGGTAACATTTTGTGACTGGTTTTTTTTTTTGAGCATGATGTTTTTGAGGTTCACCTAAATTGTAGCATGTATCAGTACTTCATTTCTTTTTATGGCTGAATAACAGTCCACTGCATGTGCATTCCACAATTTGCTCATCCCTTCCCTCATTGATGGACACTTTGGAGCCACTGTGATTAGCGCTACTATGTACATGAGTGGTCAAGTGTGTGTTTGACCACCTGTTTTCAAGTCTTTGGGGCATATATCTAGAACTGGAATGGCTAGAACTAGCTTTCGATGCACAAAACACCCAATGTTATAATATGCTTGGGACTGATAAACCTGAAATCTGAAGTCTTCAGTGTTTGTTCCCAGGGATGGTGAATGTTCATCTTTCCAATAAACCCAGGTCCCAGGTTTCTAGAGCTACAAGACTGCATTTGCTCCAGTATGAATGATAATAATGATAATGATAATAACACACAGAAGGTAACAGCTCTGGACACCGTTTCAGTCCAGCATTATGCTCAGATTGTACGTGCAGTACTACTACCATTATCATTCCCCGGGGACCAAGTCACGTGGCCCAAACCCAGCCCCACCGCTCGACAGCCCAAACACTTAACCAGTAGGCCATTTTCTCCATTTTGCATCAAGCAACCCAATCACAAGCAATCAGTATCTATGTTGGGTACCTTCTGGATTTTAGTCCCAGCCCACATTCTCCTGCCACCACAGGAAGGGAAAGCTATGACTCGGGATATAACTCCCCACTCTTCAGTGTGTACTAGACCTTAGACCCCTCAGCATTATATGTGTTTAATGTCTGTCATCATTATGAAGCCATGAGTTCCGGGAGCACAGGGACCTCCCTCCACCCCATCCCCAAGCCCCCAGCACCTACACAAGGCCTGGCACCCTGTACACATTCACTGGGCACCTGCTGAAGGAGTGGAGCTGCGTCAACCTATTTCTCTATCGGCATATCCTGCAGGGTCTCAGTGTCCACCTTTTTCCTTCATTACGTCCAACCTCATCTACCTCTCGGGAGGGGACGTGGATCCATTCCTCCCCTTCATGACCTCGCTTCCCCTCATGCATGCCTCAGGACTTCACCAGGGACACATTCGTCCCAGGCAGGCACAGGAAAGCCTCTGTCTCAGGGACCCTGTGCCCACCTGCCCCCGCTGCTTACAGGGACATGTGAGCCTGGCTGTCCCCAGCCCGACAGGTAGTACTCAGTTAAAAACAAGCAGGTAATAATCCTTAGAACAGGCCTATGACCTAGCTAGTTGATGGGCAGTGCCTTCAGTTCTCATAAAGGAGATTTAAAAGTTTGTTCTAAGTCACCCAGATGATCATCCAGAGCAAATATTTCTTCAACCCTAAATACTCGGTAAACAACTTCTGTTGGACAAGAAACTTGTCCATCTCATTGGTAAAACTAAAACCAATTTTTTTAAGTGGCCATTTTCTTTTCCTCTTTTGATTTTTCCAGTAGCTTAATAGGGAACAAATGAGCCCTTTGAGATGCCCTCACTGTGGGGGCGAGCACGCCCTGATTCAGGGGACATTAAAGAACATTTGCCAGTGGAAGAAAGCTAGCCACAAAACCTGGGAACACACCCTGCCGTCACACCACGTCCACAGGGTTGATTTTACTGAGATGCATTTATCCAGCTTCCTGGCGCCCTCACTCACCCACCTTCCCCAGCCAGTTTAATAACCACACGAGACCTCGGATACTCCACCAGAGGGGGTCAGCACGGGCATCTGCTCCCTCCCAGACCACAGATGGCTAGGCCTGCACCGTCTCCATGACTACTACAGACGCATGGTCAAGGAGATTGTCAGCGACTACATTTAGGTCTAAAAGCAGGTGTTTTTTTTACTCACTCGAGGCAGTACTTTCAAGGGTATAAAAGCTCCTTTCAGCTCAAATAGAGGCTATCACTAAGAGAGCACAAACAAGCCTCCAGTGCCAGTGGTGGACAGGCCTGGAGGGCCTCCCCACTAGCCCCACCCCACGGAACGTGGGCACCACAGAACCCAGCAGGAGAACTGTGTAGGCAGGACCCCGCTGCTGAGTCTGGGCATAATCTGCTTCTGTTGCGCTTCTTCTGGCCTCCATTCTTCAGAAGCTCTTGCTTTTCAGAGGTGGCATTTCTCACAGATGTGGAGCCATCAGCTCCAAGAAGCTAGTTTTGATCCAGAAACTAGTAGAGATTTGGCTTAGAAAAGCAGGCAGCTGCTTAATAGGAAAAAGACCATCAGACAATGGCTGGGAAGGACCTGGGGAGGTCTGCACCTCGGCTAAGTCTCACCCCTAAGACCAGGGATGGTGACCTCGACCAGTCCAGAGAGCTGGCCAGAGACAGACGGGGCCGCCCTGGGCATGGGTCAGGTGGGTGGTGGCGCAGGGTCAGTAGAGCACCGCAAGGTGACTCAGCCAGTCAGCGCTTGTCGGATACACTGAAGGTCCCACGATCTGAAAAATAGTCCATCAGCACCCTGAAAGAACAGGTAAGAAAGAGCATCACGGGCTGAGAACACGGGTGGATAGCCATTAGAATTTCATTTCTTCCTCCTATGGACTAGTCCAGCCATTTTCAATACTCGAGTCACAGGATAAACATATTCTGTTCAGATTTGCACAACATTTTATTTTGGCTGTCAGAAGTGATACCACAGAAGTCCAAGGGGTCACACAGGCTTTGTTGTGCAAACAGGCAGTGAGTTAGCAGTGGGGAGAACTTGGGGGGAGGGCCCCACTGCAGCCCCCCATCATTAAGCACAGAGCCCCACTGGTGGTTGAATTACAACCCTCCCCCCCAACCCCAGGAACTCCTGGCTGGGATGCTGGAGCTGTGATTCTGGCTAGCAGTTTACAGTCAGTTTTGAGGGTATCCAAAGAGTTCTCTTCTCCACTGCTTTCCTGTTGCCTGGTAGCAAACTCTTCCATTGATTTCAGGAAAAGGGGCAAGCGATATGGTCTGAATCAGTTTTTTAAAAGCTCATATCCAAAAAACCCACCACCGAATGTTTCACTCTGGTTTTAAGCTTTTTGTTTTACGTTTTCTTTGCACATCTATTCAGGTTTCCCACCAGAGGGGTTAAGTTTCTCTGAGGAAAGTATCGAAAACACAGAGGAGTCTACAAATATCACACAAGCAAGGCAGGAGGATCCCAGGGGCTGGGCAAGTCTTCTCTGGAGCCGCTTTTTCTTGGTTTCCTGTCACTTTGCCATTTCAAGTAGACACACCTTGTTTTGTTCATTAGCAAACCCTCCAGGAAGGGAAGGGCCTGCTGTTTCTCAGCTCAGGCTCTCCTGCTTCTCCTCGCTCACTGGCTGGACATTTGAGGTAGGAAGCACTGAAGTGAAGATGGGCAATCTGAGCAGAGATCATATGTAGCATAGTGGCAGGCATAGAGTAAACATTCAGTAAATGGTGACAAAAGATTGAATAAAAATTGAAGAGAAATTGTGATCCAGGTGTAAGATACGCCCCGGGGAGCCCAGTTGGTTCTTCTCTCCCTGCATGGGCCCCAAGGCCCACTCACTGGACAGGCCCCAGATCGGGCTCAGTGCAAATTACTGCCTCACACAGTCCTAACAGAGTTCTGTGGTTTGGTTCTCCCTGGGCAGGTAAGCCATGCCTGGCCCAGCATCCCCACAGAGGGAGACGTAAAACTGAGTAAAAGCAGGATTAAAGTCAGAGAACCAGGACAGATCAGACACCAGCTCGGGAGGCCTGGAGGCAGGCTAAGATGCTGACAGCGGGCTCAGCATCCACACTGTGCCCTGGTGCAGTCACACACACGCTTCCACGGTGTCCTGTGATTACGTTCAGCTCTGACTCGCCGGCCCCGGCTTTGGTTGCCCATCACAGACAACCTCTGCCCACAAAAGTCACATGGCTCTGAGTTCCAGGGGAAGCAGCGGAAGCAAGAGGAAACTTCCCCTCTGTGGCAGCTTTCTGGGCTGTCCTACAGCACCACCCACAACCATCCCATGGCTGCCTGCCCCCTGCACGTGCAGCTTCCTGCTTTCCAAAGGTCCACTCTTCCCACACCCGGGAGAACTGAAGGAGACTGGGGACTCACCTTCAGGAGGACACATATTTCAGGTGTTACAGTGTAACCTACACCCCCCCCACCCCCCGCCCCGCCACATCTTCCTTCTGACTAGCTACATGCCGCTCCAATTCACTGATCTGAAATCCAAACCACACACCCCTCAGTCCCCCTTGGCAGGGAGGTGGGCCGCAGGGGCAGAAGAGGAAGCTTAGCCCCCCTGCCCTCTGGCAAGGAGCTGACCCACTGGGGGAAAAATGCTGTGCTCACAGCGTTTGCTTCATTCAGCGTTGGGCAGATCTGGTCTTTTAGGCACTTCAATTTGTAATCTATGAAGTATTTCATCACATTCTCTTCTCTAGTGCTTCATTACTTTTCTGTACTGCCAAGAATTCTCTGTACAGCTGGCTTATTAGCACTAGTTACATTTTGCTTTCTTGCCATGGGACAGTGGGACTTAGCCAGATGAGTTTTCTTGAGTCTTGGTCCCAGTTCCTAAAATGTGCAAGTATTTTGGCAACTATACTTCTCTGGTGCTGGAAAAAAAAAAAAAAAACAAAGAAAGGGGGAGCTGGCTTTTTCAAGGGTTAACACAAGGAAATTGTAGAGCATAGCCACCTAAAAAGAAACCCCCAGAATGATGTGTTACAGCAATGAAGACACATCACTATGTTGTTGGAGGCTTTCCCTCTGTTCTCCCCAGGGACAGAGTGGCAAGGTTATCCAATTCCCTGCCATCATTCTTGATTTGGTGACAGTCACTCTATATCACTTTCAAAAAATTATGAATGAGAACTCAGGAATCTGATTCCATCCCCAGTCGCCTTTCCCAAGACAAAAGTTAAAGAGAACCCACTGCCTTTGATCCCTCTGGCCTGCCTCTAAGGCACACGCTTCCAAAACCCTGCTTATTTTAAAGTCCCAAATATGGCCCCTCTGCCATGTGTTTATGTCAGGTAACAGCATCATGGAGGTAAAAAAAAAAAAAAAAAAAGTTATTACCTGGAGATGGGGTGCTTGATAAGTATCATCAATATCATAGCATGTTTTATGGCTTAAGAAGTCCTCACTGGACATCTGTCCCAAAACAAAAAAGGAAAAAAAAGAAACCAATCCCATTTACATTGCATCAAAAATAATAAAATATCTGGGACGCCTGGGTGGCTCAGTCGGTTAAGCAGCTGCCTTTGGCCTGGGTCATGATCCCGGGGTCCTGGGATCGAGTCCTGCATCAGGTTCCTTGCTCAGCAGGGAGCCTGCTTCTCCTTCTCTCACCCTCTGCTTGTGCTCTCTCTGTCAAATAAATAAAATCTTTAAAAATAATAATAATAAAAACTAAAATATCTTGGAATAAATTTAACCAAGGAGATAAAACTTCTGTATACTGAAAACTCTAAGACATTGATGAAAGAAACTGAAGAAAGCACAAACAAGTGGAAAAATATGTCATGCTCATGGATTGGAAAAATTAATATTGTAAAAATGTCTACACTACCCAAAGCAATCTGCACAATGAATGCAATCCCTACCAAAATTCCAATGGCATTTTCACAGAAATAGAACAATCCTAAAATTTATGGAACCATTTAAGACCTCAAATAGTCAAAGCAATCTTGAAGAAAGAAGAAAGCTAGAGACATCACATTTCCTGACTTCAAACTATACTGCAAAACTATAGCAATCAAAACAGTATAGTACTGGCATAAAAACAGACACATACATCAATGGAACAGAACGGAGAGCCCAGAAACAAACCCACCAACATAGGGTCAGTTAATTTACAACAAAGGAGACAAGAATATGCAATGGAGAAAGGACAGTCTCTCTAATCAATGGTGCTGGGAAAACTGGACAGCCCCATGCAAAAGAATGAAAGTTGACCGGGCGCCTGGGTGGCTCAGTTGGTTAAGACTTGTTCCCAACTATAGGACATGATAAGGGATACCTACATTTGGAAATGCTTCCCCGGAAGCATCTTTAATCTGTCCTTCCTCACTGTCTCCAGCTCTGGTCACTCTCCCGAATCCAGTGAGGCCCCTAAACTACTGCAGGGGCGCCTGGGTGGCTCAGTCGGTTAAGCGGCTGCCTTCGGCTCAGGTCATGATCCTGGAGTCCCGGGATCGAGTCCCACATCGGGCTCCCTGCTCAGTAGGGGGTCTGCTTCTCCCTCTGCCCTCTTCTCTCTCGTGCTCTCTGTCTCTCATTCTCTCTCAAATAAATAAATAAAATCTTTAAAAAAAAAAAAAGAATGAAAGTTGACCACTTCCTTACACCATACACACAAATAAACTCAGAATGGATTAAAGTCCTTAATGTGAGACAGGAAACCATAAAACTCCTAGAAGAAAACATATGGGGTAAAGCTCCTTGACATCAGTCTTGGCAATGAGTTTTTGGATTTGACACCAAAGGCAAAGGCAACAAAAGCAAAAATAGCCAAGTAGAAAAAAAGAAAAAACATCATTTCAACAATCAGGACTCAGGAATCTCAATTCCATATAAAAACTATTTGGGGAAGATGAATCTATCCCAGTCTGCTACTCTTCCTCTATCTTTTTTAACATCATAAAAGTCAGCAAGAGCGAATACTAAAGCAAGTTTTTCCCTCTAGAGCTGACCCTTCAGCTGCCCCCCACTTACTCCCCCCTCCCCATCCTCCTTTGCATTTTCCAGCTCCACCTCAGTGGCAGCCGGCACTGAAAGCCAGAGGAACAGGGTTCTGCTAACAGGGAGCAAAGACACTCAAAACCAGAAAGCACAAAAGTCAGATTTTTCATTGTTCTCTTAGAAACACTGATTCTGTCTTCATAAAGAAAAGCCCAGCAGCAAAAGGTATTCTCCTGGTGGGGGCAGTGGTCACCTCTTTTTTGGTCATCTGTTTCTTCCCTCCATACACTCAGAACTTTTACAAGACACACAGTTTTTAACTTTTGAGTTGGTCAGGCTTTCTTACAGCTGGTCATGTTTGTGTTTGGATCCTGCCCTCTTCCCAAATGGATGACCCCCTCCCATAAACCTAACCAGGAAGCCCTGACTGCTTCCTTTGTTTGCCTTGACACGTATTTCCGATTTAGAGGGAGGGAGACTCCTTTAAAAAATAACAAATCTCAGCATATACAGGGAACATCACAAATAGGAAGGGACTCCTAGTGCAACCAACTTGCTGGCAGGATATTGCCAACTAGTGAGAGGCCCCCATCAGACATGGGAGGAAATCAGGATGCTTTCATTAATAATGTATTTCAATATTAATCGATACTATTGCTAAAAGAGTAGATCTTAAAAGTCATCACAAGGGAAAAAAATTGTAACAATGTGAAGTGATGAATCCTGACTAAACTTACTGAGATAATAATTTCACAATCTATACATATACCAAATAATTACAGTGTATATCTTAAACATATACAGTGTTATATGTATCTCAATAAAACTGGAAAAATTGATCAATGCTTTTATCCATGTCTGTCTATAGACAGTATGATTTTATTTTTAAGTCCTAGAAATATTTTATAGTTTTGCAAGTTAAAAGTTGCTGCTTACACATATTTGTAAACAAACTGGATTACTCATAGTAATCTGCCCTTACCCCTGCCCTTAGCAGAGAGGCTACCTGCAGCACTGGCCTTTAGCTCTGAATATCTGGAGAATGATTAAATAATGTGGGATAAATCTCACCGTGGCTCTCATATGCATGCTCACACACTCACTATTCTTTCTTGTTATTTTTTTTTAATTGAATAAAACGTAGTTTAGTTGTCCATTCTCCTTTTAATGTTCGTATTGATATGTTGTTAATACATAAAGCAGGCTTCAGGCCACACCACCACTCACTGACCAAGGGAAGGAAACGCCTGAAACAAAATCCTTCTAAATCCATTTCTGCTTTGGCTCCTGAGCTAGCTTTTTGAGTGTGAAGGACTCAGAGGCTGTGCTTGGCCCCACCTGGAGGAGCGCATTCAGACAGCATTGAGGTCAGGCACACAGGCAACCTGCCTGCCCCCATCAGTTTATTTTTTTTTTAAATATTTTATTTATTTATTTGAGAGACAGAGAGCGGCAGAGGGAGAAACAGACTCCCTGCTGAGCAGGGAGCCCGATGCAGGGCTCAATCCCAGGAGCCTGGGATCATGACCTGAGCCGAAGGCAGCCGCTTAACCGACTGAGCCACCCAGGCGCCCCTGCAGTAGTTTAGGGGCCTCACTGGATTCGGGAGAGTGACCAGAGCTGGAGACAGTGAGGAAGGACAGATTAAAGATGCTTCCGGGGAAGCATTTCCAAATGTAGGTATCCCTTGTCATGTCCTATAGTTGGGAACAAGTCTCTTCAAGTCAGAAGATGCTCCGGCTTCAGGCAGCATCTGGTCTGAGGCACTAGAAGGATCTCCTGTGACACATGCAGACACACACAGGTACACACACACACACACACACAAGCATAAGTCTGCATTCCTAAGAATTTTTCCAGGACTTGGCAGGTCATTTCTAGTTTATTTTAATACCTGCAAATATTTCAGAGCTGAACACATTTGGAAACTCGGAGAGATCTGTGCCCAGCTCCATGGTTTCCACCCTGTCATCCACCTCCTGATATTCCTCATTGCCCTCCAGACATCACATACTAAAGCTTCTATGCATCAATCTCTTGTATTAAATAATTTTTCATTTTCATTAATAAAAAAATCTGCTCATCCGAACCCCTGACTATAATCAGATAACATGTGGCTATACATTCAACCTGAAGCAAAGAAACATTCTGTGTCAAGGTCAGCCACCTCACTGGAGCAAAGGAAGGCTTCTCTTGCACCCTGAGCATCATCAGCGATAGGAGGTTCCCCCTCTCCCGCCTTTAATGGGACGCAAGCTCTCAGGGACCCCAGGCCAGCCACTGGCCTCAACTAGCCACTCATTTCACAGACGAAGGACCTGAGTCCTTGAGGTAGAATCCTGCCCCTCCCGTGCTGGGACATCTGTGCCATTACAAGGTACAGGGTACCGGGGGCTGACATGAATATCTGGCTGATATTTAGCATTACAGTGTTTGCTTCCACCATCTCACTTTTGGAGATTTTCATTATGTGAATAGAAAGAGTAATTAGGAAAGGTCTACTTTTCTCCCACTTTGTTGTATTTTGTTTGCTTTTCAAGTCATTCTTTTTCAGCAGTTGGTGAACACATCTGCAAACTGCCATCGATCTTTGCCTTGGCTTCTTCCTGCTTGGGGACTTTAAATCCTAATGCGTAGCCCCTCTCCACGCCTTCTTTTCCACCAATAATTCTCATGGCTTTCTTAACTCTTACCTTTCAATAACAAGAAAACACAATCACGCCATTTCAAAAAGCCATAGGAGCCAGAATCCAAGCAGCCAAACTCCTCTCCGGGGAACAGGCCTTCTTGCCATGCAGTCCCCAAATTGAGAGGTATGTCAGGTGGAAAACATGAGACTATCCATGATGCACCGCCCCCTCAAAAAAGCCCTAGATTTCTTTACAAGAAGAATTTTGCCAGGAAGGGAGTCTGAGATGTTTGGAAATATACTGCAAATGGGAAGTGGAGAAACTGCATTCTAGAAAGCCCAGACAGGGTAAGTTTGGGTGGCTGAAGGCCAGGCTCTATGGCTCTCAGCAAGCTCCTCAACCTCCCTGTGCCTGGGTTTCTCCTCCATAAAGTGGGGTAATAGTGCAAGTGCCGAGCTGGCGAGGCTGAGGCGCTGGACAAGTCCAGCACAGTGAGCACTCAGGAGGCCCCCCGCGCTGTAGGGCTCATCGTGTGTGGCTGCATCCTCTCCCTTGTAAATTCATCACCACCCACACTCCTGACTTCCCACTGGCAGACTGTGCACCTGGGTTCTAAATCCTACCTTGAGAGCTTATAACAAAGTACAGCATTGGCCTTGGGACTTCATTCATTCAACAAACTCACCCATTGTTTATTTACTGAGCATCAACTAAGTGTAAGAGCCTGAGGGAGAGGCACCGGGATTCCTGGTCTTGGGCTCAGGGAGTTTGAGCTATAATTTCTCTTTTTTAAAAGATTTTATTTATTTGTCAGAGAGAGAGTGAGCACAAGCAGGGGGAGCAGGGGGAGCGGCAGGCAGAGGGAGAAGCAGTGAACAAGGAGCTCAACACGGGACTCGATCCCAGGACCCTGGGATCATGACCTGAGCCGAAGGCAGATGCTTAGGCTGAGCCACCCAGGCGCCCCTAGAACTGTAATTTCTCCCAGGGCTGAGTAAAGCCCCAGGTGAAGTGTGAACGACTAGTGTGAGTGACTAGCAGAAAGCTTCAGTCTCAGTGAAGTGAGCACCCACCAAATCAAAGGGCTTCGCTTTGAGCAAGGAAGTCTGTGAATGTCCCAGTGTTTTTGTCAAGGCCCATCAGCTCCAAGGTGGGCACCATGCCACTCCTCCTCAGCGGCTGAGACAATGGCGAGGTGGGCAGTCGGGGCTCATGAAGCCCATCCCCACTGGGGAGAGGGAAGAGGGAGGGAGGGCTAGAACCGAGGCCAGGCCGGCTGTAGTCATGCGGAGGTGGGGGCTGCTGAGGGATGCTGTTTGGGCTGCAGGTCCCGCAGGCAGAGGCTCCACAGGCTGGCCATGACCTCTGCCCAAGAGGTCTGTCCTTCTCCCATGGCAAGCCGCCCCCTCCCATGCTCACCGCCTGCGGTCCCGGGACAGGGCCTCGCCCAACAGTGACCACTGACACTGAAGAAATGGTGAAGGAGACACAATTCTAACAGTGAAAGCCTGGGGGTTCTGATGGCAACTCAGGCACCTGAGCTCCAGGGAGCAGAACACAGCAAGGGGGATTCGTCAGGTGACAGCATGCGCCAAGGGGGTTAGTGCCAGGGCGCTGGACAGAGTGGTGTGTGTGTGTGCACGTGCGTGATGGGCTGTGTGTGGTATGTGAACGTGTGGTGTGTGTGTGTGCACGTGCATGATGGGCTGTGTGTGGTATGTGAATATGTGGTGTGCGTGTGTGCACATGCGTGATGGGCTGTGTGTGGTACGTGAACGTGTGGTGTGTGTGTGTGCACGTGCGTG
>NC_058412.1:87149925-87150469 GCF_002201575.2 Neomonachus schauinslandi | reverse complement strand
GTGTGTGTGTGTGCACGTGCGTGATGGGCTGTGTGTGGTATGTGAATATGTGTGGTGTGTGTGTGTGTGTGGTGTGTGTGTGTGGTGTGTATATGTGTGGTATGGAGGAACATGGGAGGTAAACTCCTTTTTCCTGGAGAATCTTCTCTCTGCTTTAGGGGGGAGCTGACCTGAGTTATCCCAGGAAGCAGGAACAACCAGTCCACTCACCCAGATAGGGCCTCTTGGAAGGTATGTCACCACTGGGTCGAAAGCACATTCTCTAGTATGTCAAAGCCATTTTTGGCTAACAAGTTCTAGTTCTTTCTCCTGGATCCTGGAGTCTGTGTGGGCTTTTTCTGTGAAGCATTCTGATACCAAGTAAACTCTTAAAAATATATCAATTCATGTACAAAATGAGTCTCTAACAAAATCATCTGGGTCTACTGATAACTCTGACTGCTTACTCCATGGTGTGGGCACCACATTGCTGGGAAGCCTAGTGGGACACATGGCTACCATGTTGAGGGAGATGGAGGGCACTCACAGACTCAAGGGATGCCAT
>NC_058412.1:87100215-87149915 GCF_002201575.2 Neomonachus schauinslandi | reverse complement strand
ATGGAGGGCACTCACAGACTCAAGGGATGCCATGTTGAGGGAGATGGGGAATACTCATAGACTCAGGGGATACTGTGTCCAGGTAGACTAGGAGTACTCACAGAGGCTCCTAAATGCTTCTGACCAGGGCCTGACATGGTCCAGCTCACAGCCTCTTCTAGCACTATCTCCTCCCTGGGAAGCTTTCCAGGGAGAATGAACTAAGTCTATCAATCAATTTTGCTCAAGCAGTGAAAATCCTGAGCAAAATCTCTGCCTGGCTCCTCATAAAAAAAAGAGTGAATGACTCTCTCCATGCTTTAGCACCCTAACCCACAAGAAGCTTTTTTTAAAGTCTCCATATTGTAACCACTTAATTACTCTTTACAAATCTCTGCAGGGATGAGGCATGAATCAGCCTCAGATTCCAGGCTGCAAGGGGAGGGCCTGGATAGCTTCACCTGTCTGCAGAGAGTAGGGCACCATGAGAGGCCACTTCGGACCTCCGAGCTTCGGCAGTCAGGCCAGGCTGCCCTGTGCACTGTGCGGAGCTCCTGGTCCTCATTATAATGTCTGTCGAGTGCTTCTGAATGATGGTCACCTGGGACACTGTGGCCTCCCATCTATAAAACCAATCAGCCAAGTAGTTTCCCAGCAAGCATTCAAGCCTCAGATATCTAGACGCAGAATTTTAATGATGGTCTTCTTTAAATAAGACTTGGTTTAAAAAATACAACTGTAGCCTCAGTGGGCAAGACCTCAGCACTGTGGCCTTTCCTGCACCGAGGTACAGAGGCTCCTTGGGCCGGTGCGTTCTTGTTAGCCTGGCAGGGCAGATCGCTGGCTGGCCTCCTCCTGATCTGGCCACACTGTCCTGCTGGGGTACCCGGTTCTTAGAGCCCTGGGGCCTTTTCTCCTGATCTAATAGAGTCAAATGCTACATACCCACCAAAGGATTTTTAATACACGTCAGAATGTCTCTTGTGTCAGCAGAGCACAGAGAATATAACAAAGTGTAGACCCGGCAGCACTCCAGGGCCTTGGTTTCTCCATGGCCAGTGAAGGGTTGGAGGAGCTGGCCTTCAGGGTTCTCCCAGCAACCAGACACTGTATGAGTCCATGAGCAAGGCCTAGGAATGCCTGCTGTGTACACTGATTCTGAGTGAGCCACACTTTAAATACATGTCCCATCAACAAGACTAGTAACTATTAAATGCACAAAGTAACACATACGTTTATAAAAGGGGGTTTCTCATCCTTTCCATGCAGGGCAGTGACAGAACCACAGTAGTGTTTGGGGGATCTCAACATGCAAAGGGCAACAGGCTCTTTGCCTTCAAGGCAACTAAAATCTAGGGAAGAAATAGGAGGTGAATACTTGAGAACTTCGAACAGTCTTGGAGTAAACAATACAGATGTTACAAGGGCAGACATTTTCATTGGCAAGTGAATGGGCAGGTTAGTGAGCATCACAGCTACTCAACGAAGGAAGAGATCATGACAAATTAGCGTGCTGGCCAGACAGTTTACAGATGGAATGATTAGAGCTTGGAGCTCTGTTTTGTCTTGTTTCTTACCCCATAATACTCGCAAGGGAAATACGGCATCCTAGTTCTGTTCAGAGTCCCTGTACCACCACCCACTGAGCCCAGCTCTTGGACAGAGTGCTACCTTGCTGGGCTCCTTCCCCTCCTGCAGGCTGGGGATCATCCACCTGCTTCCCACAGAGGTGTTAAAGATGCAGCAGAGCGAAGCTAGGGAACCATTCCAAAAGCTGGGGAAAGTGTGTGAGAAGAAGTCACTAGTTCTCACCCTATATAGGAGGCTCTCAACAACTGCTCCTATGTGAGGGTGGACAGATGGACCTAGAACACTGGCCTCACCCCTGACTTCACTACATTGAACTTACTGCAGCCCCTGCTCTGCTCAGAAAGCTCAGAAAGCCACCTGCTGCACCCCTGCCACAGGCAGAGGAAACCAGAGACCGCAGCTGCTCTCTGGGTGTTCCTTGAATGCCAGGTGGGCCACCTCCAGCAGACATATGTGCAGGGTCACTCTGGGATGGGGGTGCAGGCCCACGGGCCCCTTCCTGAATCCACCCCCTGCCACATCCCGAAGGGTGTCATTCATGGCCTGGGCCTGCTCCTGCACCCTCCTGTGCCCACCACGCTGAAGCTGGCCTGAGCTCCATGGGGAGGACCCACCCCATCCAGTGATCTCTGTCTCCCCTGCTGTGGCATCACCCGGCTCACAGCGTGACTGCCCCCTTCCTCAGTCACTTTCCAGGGCAGTAAAGATCTGCGTGATGTGGCACGGATTTCAGTCAATGGGCATAAAGACAACACAGACATGGCTTTCTCAGGCTGCATGGATGGAAACCCTCCATCTGTGAGGGATGCACACACAGCCACATGGACAGTCTGGATAACCTGCATCTCTAAATAAAACAGGGAAGGAAGGAAGCACGAGGAGTTTGCCATGTGTGATTAGCAAAGGTAGGGTACGAAGGGGCTTCCTGCCCATGTAGCAGGGTCCTCACCTTGACTTGCTCAGCCGGGGTGGGGGCTCACCAGCACACAGTGTCAAAGGCCAGATAAAGACTTCTTACCGTCCCACGTACTTCCACCTGAGTATCCCCCTCCCCTTTTACAAGTGTCCGCGGGCGTTGCCCTGCTTTCCAGCTTTTCGCTGGGGCTAGGAGGTGGCCGCGTCCCCACCCCACACAGGGCAGGCAGGCAGGCACATATACGTGTCTAGGCCAGGGAAGATCCCTCCCAAAGCATTTTACTGCTCTGCTCCCACTACAGGGCAAACAAATAAAATGCCATCTTCACGACTGATGAGCACCCCTGCTACATGCTGTTCAGCACAAGGTGAGGATGCATGCTTCCTGAGCCCAGAAACGGGATGATCACCTCCTCAACAGTGTCTTGTTCTACGCTGCAGGGGTTCTCTCCCCCATCCACAGCACTCCAAATGAAAGGCTGCTCCCTGGGCTTGACTCCCAGATCTGTGTAACAGAGCAGAACATGTCAGGAGCCGGCATGGTGCCGCACCCGGCACTGTACAAGGCTGTTGGGCGTGTGTAAGCCATCCCAGGCCAAGTCCTCGTGTTGCTGCCCTCCTCCCTGTTCCCCGCCCTATGGAGGGCTGCAGGCGGCTTCTCCCACGTGCTTCCCTTGGCCCTAGATGACCCATCAGCCCTCATCCACCATCACCTCCTGTGGGTCAGCACTTTATGTGCAAGATGTCCCCGGACCCACTTCACAGATGACCATACTGAGCTCAGCAGCGACAGCACAGAGCTGGGACTAAGACCAGGTATGCAGGTTGGGCGGCTGACACTCCCGCCACAGCCCTTCCCTGGCCCCTGAGCTCATGACAGCCAGCTCCATCTGCCCACCACCATTCAGACCTGGGTTGCTCTCTGTTCCCAGAGGGCGTGGACTTGGAACCGAGCCTCCTGGGAGCACCTAGGCCCCGAGCGCTGCCCTCATAGGCAGAGAGGTAACGGCCCCCGAGGCCCCACAGGGCAGTGTGAAGAGTAAAGGAACTGCCCTGTGAACTTCGCAGCCTTAGACAATGTACGTGGTGATAGCAGGACACCCGCTCCCTTGCTTCCAGGGCTGCCCAGAACGCACCACAGAAGCTCTTCTCACTCTGACTCCCCCAGACGACACAGCGGAGCTTATTTTTCCAGATTCTCAGCAAAGCGCAGGGCTCTGTGCTGCCCACACGCTCCCCAGAGCCCGTGGGGGGAACAGCAGAGCTGCCCTGCGGCACAGGCCCCGCCAGCCGGCTGCCCACCCTGCTCCCTTCCACCGCCGTAGCCTGGCTACAGCGTGCTCAGCATTCCCTCTCGTGCCCTGCGGCCCTGGGCATGTGGATTGGCTCACCCACCAGCTGCCCATTCCTAAATTCCACCTGGGCACACAGCATGCTGACCCCCCACCTGGGTCCCTCAACGGGGCCCATGCAGCCCCCTGACCAGGGCCTCATGCCCCCTCATTCTCTGTGCCTGGCATCCTGGCCAAGGGTCAGCAGAGACCGTGTACCAGCCCTGGAGTTTAAGGTGACAGTTTGCATGGTTTTTCCACCAGGGAGAAGGCTAAGTGATGGGGTTGCAAAGCCTAGTTAGTGCACTGTGTTTATAAATAACCACCAGGAGAGTCACAGGAATGCATTTACTCCCAAAAATCTGCGGAGAATTTAGAATGAAAAGACCCTAAAGAACCCCTCTGCTCTCAAAAAGGGTCAACATCACAAGCATCTCTCTACCAAAAACACCACATGCAGGGTATCATTGGGGAAGGATCTCTCTGGCTGAGGGATATGGGGGTGGGGGAGAGAATAAAGCAGAGAAAGCTCTTAAGGCGCCCGAGAACATGGGTGCCTTAGCCTGAGTCCCTGCTCCTCGTGACATATCACAAGCAGGGTTTGGACAACTGGCCCCGGCCCTCAGTCCCTCAGCCTGGACCCTGCCCAAATGCTAGAAGCTCAAAGAACCAGGCACGTGGCCCTGCCAGAGACATGGAAGGGAGCCCCATTTTGCCACACAGCCCCCTCCATAGGTATCTCTTTGAAGCCTCCACGTAGCAAAACTGAAATGAACAAAACCAAAGGAAAAATTCTTCTGTAGGCAGGGAGAACAAGTATAGAATTCATTATATTTTAATTTAGCTCAGATTCTCCTCTCTGCCACCAACTTCTCCTATATAAAGTGCCTCTGAAACATGGTAACTGCAGGGCATTGTGAGAAAAAGTGCCCTGCCAACAAGCTCTCCAGATATTGACAGCAGGTGTGTATCAGAAACCAGGTGATGAAGTCACACGAAAACCAGATCCCCTGCGAGCCCAAAGCTGTTTCTCCCTTCTGAAAGCTGCCTTCACCCAAAGGTGGATGCAGAGCCATCCTCCCTTGGTCACCAGGTAGAGAGGGCATGGTTGGCATCTCATGGACAGACTCAGGGAGAGCAGTGAACTAAAGACTGTCTCTCTGCAGTTCGTTCTTAAAGGCAAAACCCTGACCACAGAATGTTCTGGTTGAATACAGCACAGTCAATTAGCTCCATCAGGGCAGCTTCCCACAGGCAGTCAGGGCTCAGATGCTTTCCCCACCCCCCAGGTCCCCTGCCGGTGCCCAGTCCAAGCCACCAAGCCTGGGCGTGTGCCTGCTCTGACCTGGGAGCACCCGCAGTAAGAGTGGCAAACAGCAGAGCAGGATGCTGGTTTAAAGCACTGTGTGCAGGCTTGCATTCAAACAAACCAGAACCTTCTGATAGTCACAGCTCAGCCACCACAGCTTAGACAGAGGAGGCTTCCCAGAGACAGGAGGCAACCAGCTGCATCAGAACAGGATCAAACAGGAGCAGCAAACAGGGTCTGCTCTACATCCAACATAGGAAACCAGGCTATGGGACTCACCATGTCTGCAGAGACGCTGGTCACCTGTTGTGGACGGGACGGCCGGTGAGGACTGGACTTGGTGACACCATGCCTGCATCCCTTAGCAACACACTGCCCTTGCCACTCCTCACAGTCAGCATGGCCTTGACAGGAGTGAGCTGAGGGCAGGAGCAAGCCTCCCCCATGCCCCAGAGAGAATAGAAAGCCTTTGGGCTCTCAGTTTCCAGACACTGTCACTGAAACCCTGGCTCACTAGATTCAGCAGTCCTTGACTCGTCAGCTTCTTGCTCTTGAAAATGTGGGCACAATCTCCTCACTGGTTGCCATACTGACCAGTCCCATTAGGATCCCCTCAGTAAATATTCATTTCACCTCCTACAAGGGACTTCTAGAAATACTGACACTAGGCATGAATTTCTAGGGGTTACTAAGGTAAATTTATTCTTATATAAGTGTAGATTGATGGGCTAAAGATCTTACTGGCCAGCAGCTCCGTGGGCCAAGTGAGCACCAGGGTCTTTCCCTTTCCTTGAATTTGAAAGTCTTGATAAGGAGCCCGTTTCCCAAGGGCAAGGAGATTCCTGGGCAGTCCAGGGAGGGCAGGGCTGCCTGAGCCAGCAAAAGAGAAAGTGCTCGTGTGTGTGTGTGTGTGTGCGCGCACGTGCATGCATGTGCGCACAGAGTGTGGTACCAACCAAAGAGGGAAAAGCCTCCCAAAATAGCTGGCACAAAAGCCAAGCTGACGGGCCTGGGGACAGCCCGGAAGCAGCATGTTGGTGTTTAGGGGGACTCATCTGGGAAGATGGGTTTCCAATAAAGTCTCCACCTGAACTGCATCTTTGTTTCCGTTACATAAAACATATATTCTTAGCCTGAGTTTCTGCACTTGGGTCCCTTGCTTTTTTTGGAAACTGAGACAGAGGAAGCTCTAGCTGGGTAGTTCAGGAAATGGATAATGTGCCAGGAGCTCTCGTAGAGTACACACCAAGGCACGGAGAAGGAGAGAACCTTCTTTATGAAGCTGGTGGCAGGCAGAGCCATCCTGGCCCAGAGCAGCCAAGGAGGAAGGTGATGCTGGCTTTGCCCCCCCCACCCCCGCGGACCCCCTCGGCCCAGACGGGGGCTGGCCCCGCCCCTCCCCACGGGCACCACACAGACACCGGGCAGCTGCCATGACAGGGAGACCACGAGGCCGCTTCCTTTCTTTCTTTTCCTTCAACCCACAGAGTTTAAAAGCAGAACAGTTGATTTATTATTTCCTGGTCCCATATTGGACTGAATGGCTTGATTTAGCCTCTCCAAAGAGGACTGATCTTTGTGCCCGCATGGGCCTGCGAAGCTCCTGGCCCGATGGGCACTGTTCTGGGGCGTGACGTGAACAGGGGCTTGAGAGGGGACAAGAGGGATTCTGGTAGCATTGGGGCACGTTCTGAGTGGATTCTGAGTGGATTCAGCAGCTTCCCGGCCGAGAGGAGCTGCTGGCTCCCGCAAGGCTCCACCCACTTCCCTTCGTGAATACACGTAAAATACGATCAGAGGCTGGCGGCTGGTCTCCTGGGCAAGGGGACGCAGGAGAGGCCACTGTCTGTCACTGGCACGTAAGGGACCTTGAAATAAAATCCTCCTTTGCTGTTCTCGCCAGTGGCTCACTCATCAATAGCTTGAAGTTTTCCCTTTCACTGAGTAAAATTTAACTCCAGCCAGAGAAAACAAGAAAAAAAAAAAAAAAGATTTAGGAAATAAAACTGAGGCCATAAAGACTAGGAAGAAAAGCAACAACAAAAACTATGACACAAGCCTCTAAGCAAATTCTCCAAAAGCTCTCAAAGTCCCAGCACTCCCAGATCAGAGGGGGACCCCCCCCCCCCCCCGGGATATACCCGGAAGTATATGTGCTTCAGGCACTTCCCTGTGTCACTAAGGGAGCAATGCCTCCACATTTAAGTAAGTCATAAGCCTGAGCCACTGAAGTTCCTTCCAGGGATGACAGTGCATTGTCTGCATCCCTAATGAGATTAAAATCACCTTCCATTGGCATGTCAGATCCCCTTCGGAGCTCCGCTCAGGACTACTGCAACAGCCCCAGCCTCCCAGAATCCTGGAACTATGCTAAGCCAGCACCGGGAGCACAATGGGCTCCGTGGAACTGGCAGTCTCTTCAGACTGTGATGTCAACCTACTTTCTCATTCTCAATGCAGGGAACGTGCACTGAGGAAGCCGGCACTCTGCAAAGGCACTGAGGCTAGGGCAGCACCAGCACCACCCTGGGTCTCTCCTGATGGAGTTCATCGGCTTGGGAGGAAGCCGGGAGGAAACACTATGTGCTCACACTTGTGACGAAGAAAGAGGGTACACAGAGCACAAGCACACACAGCAAATCTTCCTCACAGTGAAGGGTAAGCCATCTGCTGCAGCAAGAAAACAGAGATGTACTCCCCCTTCCCACCGCACTGTGCCTTGATTCACTGGCCAGGAGCAGGGATAATGAAAGAGGCAAAAAGAAAAGCCAATTTAGCTGGTTTATTTCTCTGAAAACCTCTGCTTATTAAAAGCACAAACAGGGGCGCCTGGTTGGCTCAGTTGTTAAGCGTCTGCCTTCGGCTCAGGTCATGATCCCGGGGTCCGGGGATAGAGCCCCACATCGGGCTCCCTGCTCGGCGGGGAGTCTGCTTCTCCCTCTCCCACTCCCCCTGCTTGTGTTCCCTCTCTCGCTGTGTCTCTGTCAAATAAATAAATAAAATCTTTAAAAAAAAAAAAGCACAAACAATAGGCAGCTTGCTCCATGTTGTTATGTTCATTAAATCAGGAAGACACGCCCCAGCTGGGATTCTGGCCCCAGCCATGGACAGTACTTACTGGAAGCTACTATGAGGGTCTTTTACCTTTCCTCTGACAAATAGTTTCTTTGCTTAAAAGGACTCAGAGGGGCGCCTTGGTGGCTCAGCGGGTTGAGTGTCCTACTTTTCCTTTCAGCTCAGGTCATGATCTCAGGGTCGTTAAATTGAGTCCCATGTGTCCTGCGTCGGGCTCCACACTTAGTGCAGAGTCTACTTGGGACTCTCTCCCTCTCCCTCTGCCCCTTCCCCTGTTCTCTCTCTCTCTAAAATAAATAAATAAATCTTTTCTAAAAAATGACTTAGAAAGTTGTCTCCAACAGTTCTTACAAGTTGCCCAAATCCTTAGGTGCATCTCATTTGACATTTCGTATCTGTAGAGGTTATGGCATCTCTGGTAAGAACTGTCAAGGTTATTTTGATAGAGTTATTTGCTAATTTTGTATTTTGTGTAACTGAAGATTTCTAGTTAGTTGACTGATACAAACCCTGTCTGATTCTAAGTGTGTTCACAGCCTCATAGATCTTTATACTGATTTGAAAAATGAAAACAACCCGGAGATTCATTGCCATCGGCAAACTTACAAAATTAAGTATGTCCAAGGCTCTCTGTTCTTAGAGTAGCTTTGCCAACTTGCATTCAATAAATGAGCAGCTGCCTACTGGGATCCTGGTGTGGGGGACTCACTGAGAATGCGCCATTCTGTGGCCTCGACGGGCTGCCTACATCTGCCAAGGAAAGAAAGAGAAAGCCCGCACATGAAGAAAGAGCCACATGCGTGCATGCACGCACACACACACAACGGCACAGCCCCATCGGCCTCTCCTTTAGCCCTGTGAAGACTGTGAGCTAGTTTGTCTCCTCGGAAGGAACCCCACTCTCCTGTTCAGGTAACAACTCCAACTCAGGGTCAAAAATGCCATCTCAGCTCTGATGGAAATGATACTTACAGAGCCCTTCGTGGATGTTCAGCATCCCTTCTGGAGCACTTTCCAGGATTTTGAGACCAGAATGGGGCATGTGGTTACTGCCACCTGCCTGGGCCTGCCCATGAGAAGAAGGACATAGGGAGAAAATATTGCCCTGAAGAGGCAGTGCCTCCCAACCCCAGGGGAGACCAACTTCATCCACTGAAGTCGAATGGCCCTGGACCCCTGCTATGTACCTGGAAAGTCCCGGAAATCTAAGCTTCCGTCATAGAAGAGGCTCTATCTCATGGGAGAGGCAGCACACACACAATCACACACCAGGTGGGGGAACTGCTGAGCTAGGGAGCCGCAAAACCCAGAAGAAAAAAGACAAGGAAATTGACTATTGGCCTGGCCTTCTTCTCATGCGGTCGAGGGAACAGGTCATGACTTCTCTACCTGCACCCTCACGCATTAATCAATGTTTGAGATGTGCTAAACATAGGTGTGCTTTAGAGCAATGTCAGGTGCAAAGCTGAGCAAGGCGAGTGGCATTTACATGCCACACATCATGCACAGTTATAAGTGTTTGACACTATTAATTCATTTAACCCACTCGATGGCCCACTGAGGAAGGAACCACCACACTGTACAGATGAGGGAACTGAAGCACAGAAAGGGCCAAGTAACCTCCCCTGGATTATGTGAGTAGAAAGCTGGCACTGGCCCTTGGCTCTGTGCTCTATATCATTATGCTGCTATGTGTTAAAAATTAGAAAAAGAGATCAGTTGTCTCAGGTCAGAGGTATGAGGGTCTACAGTGCAGGTAGGGAAGGCTACAAAATGTAAGCAGAAGAAAAATTGTATTTCCTTCACGTTTTCTATTAAGTACCTTTGTTGGGAGGGTAGGGGAGGAAGTCATGTTGGCTGCCACTTGCCCAGGAACATTCTTGTCCAAGTCAGAAAAAGCAACCCTTTCTCAAGACAAATCTAGGATAACTGGAATGTGAGTAGTTGCCCCCACCACCACCCCTGAGTTGTGCAATGCACATCCCAAAAGAATCCCTGTACCCTGTCACCTCCCAACACTCACCCCATGCCCCAGGCAACCAGTAGTTTACTTTCTGTCTCTATAGGTTTACCTATTCCAGACAAACAGGAAAATATAATACACAGTCTTCTGCAACTGGTTTCTTTCACTTAGCATAGTTTTATATGTCCTTTTGGTCCATGCTATATTTCACAATTAAAATTTTAAATTTCTAATTAAATTTTAATTTTAAAATTTTAATTAGAATTTTAATTTTTACCTGTGAGGAATAATGAAAAGCTCAGTTTGCTAATTTGAAAAATATACGTACACCAAGAAGGGCAGGTTTGAGGAAGCATTGCCTAGGCAGCTGATCTGTCAGAACAGAGAATGGAGGAGCTGGGGTGCTCATGCACATGTTTACAAAGGGAAGGGGTCACCAGGCACAGCTGGGAAGAGCTCCTGTGGAGAGAACCAGGACAGGCGACCCTGAAGCATGACTGTCCGGCATCTTTCTAGTCAGGAAGAGGCTTGTTCTTCACAGGCCCAATCCTAGTACCGACCCCCCCAGAAGTGTCCCTGTCATTGGAAGGGGCGGGGCGGTGACATGCGGGGTGGTGAGCCGCAGGGGTCATCTGGGAGCTCAGTGTGCCCTGCAAGAACACTGGCTGGTTACTTAGGGAGCATACTTACTTGGAAACTCAGGGCGGGTGTGGGAGGGGGCTATGGAGTTACAGAGGGAGGAAGCTTCTGGAGCTCTCCAAAGCCATCCCTGGCACACCCCTGGCTACTGGGAATGAAAGGAACAACCTCAACACTTAATCTGTGTGCACCTGTAAGTGGTGTAACCTCAATTTGCTCTTTATCCCACTGCTCACTCGGCCCCTGCAAATCCAAATCCAAGGCTGTGTCTCTGAATAGTAACCCTAGACTCACGGGATTTCAGCCCTCCCATCCCCAATATGGGAAAATGAAAAAGTAAAGCAGTACTACTGTTGAATGTAGCTGTGATTCCAGGTAATGTGTCACATCATCTGAAGCAGTGGGAAGTCTAACTAGAGAGAAACCAACCAACCGCCTGTAACCAGGTCCTCCTCGGCCACTGAGGACCCTTCCTCACACACAGTCTTGCGGCAGCATTCCCCTGGAGCCAGAAGTCAGTGGGGTGGGGACGCCCGCCTGACACCAGCGTCCTCTCCCTCAAGCAGGTGTCACACACACGCATCACGTGTGTGGAGAACAGGCCTCCCGGCACGGCTCACACCCAAAATCTGAGCTGGGAGGCCAGAGCCCGGGTCGCATGTCCACAGCTCCCCCCAGAACAAAGGAGGCACTTCAGGTGTGCCTGTTGCCTCCACTCCCACACCCCACTGCCTCCCCGGTCATCGATGCAAAGGCACCCAGCTTCAAGACAAGCCCAAGTAATGCCACCAGTCACGTTAACGCCACTCAACGCCAGGTGAGACCGTTGCAGGCTGATGTACCAGCTGCTGGGGGGGCAAGTAGCAGCCACCCTCCTAGGCATGGTATTCTTCGGTCTACTTCCACCTCGCATCACCCGGCAAAGTAGGCTTCGTCTCACTTGACAGATGAGGAAACAGAAGCTCAAGGAAGTAAAGCAGCTGGCCCCGTGTCGTCGCAGTCCTAGGGAGAAAACGGATTTGAATCCAGGCATCCTGATTTCAAAAATTGCTTCACCGCACTTTTTGTGAATGAGCCACTTTGAATCAGCAACTTCCATTACAGGGACATATTTTTTGGTTCCCTCAAAGGATTTCCTGAGTCCAGTAGGTAATGCCCAGGATTGGTTAGGTGTTCTAGATTCCAAGTCCAAGACTCCTCAACCTCAGGGAATTTACAAACTCCATAAAAGATGTGACAGTCCCATTAACAACTTCAACGGGAAAGCCTGAAGGTCAAGGGATTACAGCAAAAACAATGATTTACAATGAATTTCCTGAGTTGGAATTATTAGGGTCTTTATTGTGGCCAACTTCTGAAGAAAATCTTAATGAATCTGGTCTCCGTTCAAGAGCTAAAAAGTAAGCATGAAAAAACATGAAGATAATTTATAGATACTTTTAAATTTGTCTTCTTCAAAGCCCTATTTCCTATAATAACAAGTCAGTTCAGAAGTGTGGCTTGTCCAAGGAAAATAAAAATTAATTGACTTTTAATTTCCAGTTGACACTTAGAAAGGAAAACTACCAATTTACATGAGAAGAACAATGTGCAGGTTATTTTGGCAGACTCTGCACATCCAGACTAAAGTGACCACAAGGAAACCAAAATCACATCTGAGCACCAAGAGGGGAGTCAAGTGGCAGTGGAGGCCAATGCTGGCCCTCAGCTGAGGACAGAAAAAAGTGACCGCAGGCATGGGCCTCACTCTGACCATGGCTCTGCTCCTGTCTTTGTGTCTGAAAACCTCAGAGCAGCAACCAGCTGACCCTGAGAGAGACGGGCTCTGTGGTGCTACAGGAGCGTGAAGACCATGGCTCAAGCACACAGCTGCACCCGGGCAATGGGAGGCTTTTGGCAAGAGGCACCAGAGCCCCTCCTTCCCGTCTGCTGACAGCTGGGCAGACAAGTACCCTGGCAGTGGGTCCCTCAGCAGACGGCTGCCCAGAACAATGCAAATGAACATTTCAACGGGGGTGCCATCTAACAGCAAGGACAGCAAGAATCATGCTCTCATCTCCTTAGCGACACCAGGCACCAAGGGCAAGCCCAAGGCCGACTGCTTCTTTCTACCTGTGTGTCCACACCATAAGGGATGAGACCCCACCCGTGACAGCGGTGCAGGCTGCAGGGGGAAGGTGTGTGAAACCTCACCTGGCTTTCGCAGGGAGGGCTGTTCTCAGCACCGACAACCACCCTCCTCCCCCAGGAGGCCAGTGGCAGGGAGGGACCTGTCCCGAGCCACAGGCTGTTTCAAAGGCCTGGGCCTGTCTTTGACTCCAGGTTCTTGAGGCTGTGATTTTAGGGCTGCAGATAAAACCATCCCGATTTGCTCCCTGCATCTGCCTAACAGAAATTCTGATAACATCTTCTCTATCTGGTATTTTGGGGTTTTCCTCATTCTGCCAGCTTATTCTTAAAGGAACTAGTAGGTAGAACAGCTTTCATCTTAAAAACATAGTTCCACACAGCTTAGGGCCCTATAAATTTAATCTCTAATCTCACATTTGGCATTTGTTTTGGGGTATTTCCAACACATCAGGAAGACAGAATTGCATTCATGGATGGAAATAAGTACCAATGACTTTGCCTAAAGACTTAATATCGCATTTATTTTCTTAATACTACCAGAAGTTTATATATTACAACAAATCAGCTGTATGCCGCTTTGCTGAGCCACTCCTAAATGCAAAATGTGCACATTTTCCCGAGAAAGCTTTTGCATAATGCTCTGTTATGATTCATGTATGCTTCTTAAATGTTTTATGCCCCTCTTACATTTTATCTCTAGCTCAGATTAGAATCTATTGTTTTGCAGTCCATAAATAGTATATCCTTCAAACTGTACAAGGAAAACAGAAAAATAGCTAAAGAGGATTCACTAAATTTTCAGTTCAAGGAAACTATTGTTTCCATGAGAATTACAGGCAAACTAGGACAAACAGAACAGAAAATAATGACTCTCCAGTTATTCACTGCAGTGTTTAATGAAACAGAAGCATTTGTATATGAACAAATGAGGTGGGCAAGGGGGAACAGAAATATTAATCACCCACGGCTGTTATGCCGCATAGGTACTTGGTACTGATTCAACTGCAGTTCCAATGCTTCACTCACTTACTCACTCATCTATTAGCTCATTCACTCACCCATCCACTCACTCACTCACTCGCTCACTCACCCATCCACTCACTCTCGCACTCATCCACCCACTAATTCACCCACTCACTTGCTCACTCACCCATTCACTCACTCATTCATCCGTCCATTCACTCATTCATCCATCCACTCACTCACTCAACCATCCACTTACTCACCCATCCACTCACTCACTAATTCACTCATTCACCCACTCATTCACTCACTCACCCACTCACTTACCCATTCACTCATTCATTCATCCATCCACTCACTCACTCATGCACCCACTCATTCACTCACTCACACCCACTCACTCACCCATCCACCCACTCACTCACCCATCCACTCACTCACTCACCCACCCACTCACTCATCTGTCCACTCCCTTGCCCATTCACATTTACTCAACCATCCACTCACTCACTTGTTCATTTATATATTCAATCACTCATGATTTACTCACTTATTCATCCATTCACGCACTCACTCACTCACTCACTCATTTATTCTCATATGCATTCACTCATCCATTCAACATCTCTCAAATATCTGGTAGGTTCATTGAACTGTGACAGGCTAAGTTTCATAGGCAAGATAAAGATGGAAAAGATATAGTCACTGCCCCCAAGTGGTCTGTAGTCTAGTAAGGAGTCAGGCACACTTGACTATAACACAATGAACAATTAAAAAAAATTTCACATGAAAAGTTATAAACAAGAGTTATGGGAACACAGAAGGGCAATTAATTCCAACCAAGTTCACTGCTGGAACCTGAGCTAAGTTTAATGGAGGAGATGACATTTAAATTAGCTCCTTACAAATAAGTATGATTTTGTTCTGAAAAGTGGGGCAACAGAAAGGATGTAGCAAGCTCATCACACATCCTAGTTCCTTAATTCAGTTCCTGTGTGCTTCTCCCTTCTCCCTCCCACTGGGACCATCTTCATGAAAGTGCAACATGCAATGATCACTCTTTGTGTCCTTATCTCACTCTGTCACATGGGACCACTCTTTCCTTCCTAGCTACATTCCTCTCCTGGCTGGAATAACTCCACCTCCTCCTGGCTTTTCTCTTGCTCCAGTGGCTGCTTCCTTAGTCCCCTCCCACACCAACTGTTGGTATTTTACCCCTCTCTCTAGTGACTCTCCAGTCCCATGGCTTTAGACACCATCTCTGTGAAAGATGACAATACAAGATATAGCACAAACAAACAGGAGACTGAGAGTGAAAAATGGATCCTTTAACATTGATGTTGGGACAACAGGTGTAGACCAGGACTGTCCTGGAAAAACAGGATCATGTTATCACTCTTTCTGAATGCCATGGACCAATTCCAACAACCCATGTCTTTAGCTTGTATAACCCATTGACTATTTGACATCTCTCCTTTGATGTCTAACAGGTACCTCAAATTTCACAAGTTCCAATTAGAAATTTTTATACTCCCTTTGGATATTTAGCAGTCTTTTCAGCTTTGGTAAATAATATTAATAGCCATCCAGTTGCTGAAGCCAAAACTCTAGGAGTTATCCTTGATTCACCTCTCCCTCATGCCAAACATCCAATGTGTCAACAAGACCTGTTGATCATTCTTCCAAACAAATCCTATGTCTGTCCACTTATTTTCATCTCTACTACTACAACCTAGTCTAAATCATCATAATTTCTTTCCTATGTTAATGCAATCACCTATATCTGGTCATCTGCTTTCAAACTTGTCTACCTCAATCTTTTCCCTGAGCAGCAGTGAGCAAGATCTTTCTAGAGCAAACCCGATCAAGCACTGCTCTGATTAAAGCCTTTCAGTGACTTCCCAGTACACTGAGAAAAAGATTCAAACTCCTTCCCTGGACTGTGCAACCATTCAGGCTGCTGTGTGGTTTTTGAAAATGCCAAGGTCATTCTCACCTTGGCACCAGGTGTCCCCACTCCCAATCTTTGATCTTTGCTTGGCTGCCTCCTTGTCATCACTCAGATCTTCAGATATTGGCTGAGACAGCATCTCTTCAAGGATGTTCCCCAACCACCAAACATGAAAATCACCATTTTGCCATTCTCCACTCTCCACTCTCCTTTCCTATAGTGTTAACTATCTGCATGTTGCCTGCCCCATGTCTGGTTTTTTCTCTTTTTTTACTATTCAAGTATAATTAACATACAGTGTTATATTAGTTTCAGGTGTACAATATAGCGATTCAACAATTCTGTACATTATTCAGTGCTCAATAAGGGTACTCTTAATCCTCTTTACCTATTTAATCCATCCCCTCACCCACACCCCCTCTGGTAACCACCAACTTGTTCTGAGTCTGTTTTTTGGTTTGTCTCTCCATTGTTTGTTTTGTTTCTTAAATTCCACATATGAGTGAAATAATATGGTGTTTGCCTTTGACGGACTTATTTCACTTAGCATTGTACCCTCTAGATCCAACCACGTTGTTGCAAATGGCAAGATTTCATTTTTTTTTTTGACTAAATAATATTCCTCTGTGTGTGGGTATGTACATATATATCACATCTTCTTTATCCATTCATCTATCAGTGGATGCTTGGGCTGCTTCCATATTTTGGCTATTCTAGATAATGCTGCTATAAACATAGGAGTGCATATATCCTTGCAAATTAGTGCTTTCATTTTCTTTGGGTGGAATTGCTGAATCATATGGTAATTCTATTTTAATTTTTTGAGAAAACTGCACACTGTTTTCCACAGTGGCTGCACCAATTTGCATTCCTACCACAAGGGTTCCTTTTTCTATACAACCTCAACAATTGTTATTTCTTGTGTTTTTTAATTTTGGTCATTCTGACAGGTGTGGTTTGAATTTGAATTTCCCTGATGACTAGTAATGCTGGGAATCTTTTCATGTGTCTGTTGACCATCTGTATGTCTTCTTTGGAAAAATGTCAATTCGGGTCATCTGCCCATTTTTTTAATTGGATTATTTGGGTTTCCTGTGTTGAGCTGTGTAAGTTCTTTATATGTTTTGGATATATTGGATATATCATTTGCAAATTGGATATATCATTCGCAAATATCTTCTCCCATTCGGGAGGCTGCCTTTTTTTTGTTGATGGTTCCCTTCACTATGAAGAATAATCCTAGAATTTGTAAGCTCCTGAATAGCCAATGCAGTCTTATTTTTTAAATTTTATTTTATTATGTTATGTTAGTCACCATACATCACTAGTTTTCAATGCAGTGATCCACGATTCATTGTTTTCATACAACACCCAGTGCTCCATGCAGTATGTGCCCTCCTTAATACCCATCACCGGGTTAACCCATCCCCCCACCCCTCTCCCCTCTAAAACCTTCAGTTTGTTAAACCATGAGAGACTATGGACTCTGAGAAACACACTGAGGGTTTTAGCCAATGCAGTCTTGAAAAAGAACAAAGTGGGAGGTATCACAATCCCAGATTTCAAGATATACTACAAAGCTGTAGTACTCAAAATAGTATGGTACTGGCACAAAAATAGACACAGAGATCAATGGAACAGAATAGAGAACCCAGAAATAAACCCATGCTTATGTGGTCAATTAATCTATGATAAAGGAAGGAGGAAAGACTATACAATTGGGGGAAATGATAATCTCTTCAACAAATGGTGCTGGGGAAACTAGACAGCCATATGCAGAAGAATAAAACTGGACCACCTTCTTTCCCCATACACAAAAATAAACTCAAAATGGATTAAAGACCTAAATGTAAGACCTGAAACCATAAAAATCCCAGAAGAGAGCACAGGCAGTAACCTGTCTTCAGCTGTAGACACATTTTCCTAGACATGTCTCCTCTGACAAGGGAAACAAAAAAAGAAAATTAAACTACTGGGACTACACCAAAATAAAAAGCTTCCCCACATCTGTTCTTTTTTTAAATTAATATTTCATGTTTGTCAACCTGCCCCACCCCCTGGAATGTAAACTCTGTGAGAATAGGGGCATCCTCTTTGTGGTTCACCAGTAAGTGCATGGGGTAACAACAGTACCCAGCAGGGCCCGGTACATGCTGGTAAGTGGACGAATGGAAAGACACAGAGCAAAACAGAGCTCAGAGGTTCCAAGTGCACTGCAGGAGCCACGAGGAGCCAGGACGGGCATGTGACACCAGCTCCGCCCACACACTGAGAGTCCCATCAGCTTCCAGGGATGGCCCTGGGCCTCTGGGCCTGCAGTCCCTAACTACCACTGCGCTCATGCATCCCCAAGAAGCTCTGTCAGCCCTCACTAGGCACCTGTAGGATGCAAGAGCCTTCTTCCAAATATTCTGCCTAAAATATAATGTCTCACCTCTTCTTCCATGGTTGTAGCTTGGCTCTGACGGGCTAAATTTGGCCATCATCATACAGGAATACAAACGGTCCACATTCTCCTTGTCCCAAATCTTGACACTGTGAACCCAATTTCTCCAGTAGGCCCAGACACCGAGAATCCCAGAACCATAAGTCAGGAAAGTCTGACCCAGCCTCACACAGAGGACAGGATTCCCTTTGGCTGCAATTCCTGATTCCCTAATGCTGTCCTGTAAAGCTTTCTGATGCCTGTTCCCTTTCTGAGAGCAGACAATGTGAAGCAGAGAGGAAGCCCCTACTGACCTCTATGAGCCACAGAGTCAGGGTCACAATTTCCTCCACATGTACTGCATCCCTGTCTGAGGACGTCCATGGTGAAAGAAGAGGAGTCCCCAGGTTTGTCCCCAAAGACTGAGCAACAGAGCAGGGAACAGGGGCCTGAGAAACATGTCCTAACTGCCTGCCCAAGCAGGCCCCTGGTGTGGATTATACAGTTTCTTCTTCATTATAAGGGAGGCACAATGCCAGGGAGTGAAGCTGAGACAGGGGGTCTATTTGGGTTGATCAAATGCCCAGCTAGACCAGCACCAAGGCCAGGCAGTCAGTGCAGAAACATATTTCCTCACTCAGACTTATTTTCACTCAGTACTGTTTTCCCAGTGCCTGGTACTGGCAATCTGTTGGTCTGGTGGCATTCGTGACATCCAAGGGTCAGGGCCTCAGAGACTGACACACACCACATGTGTGATACCCCACCCCAATACAGGGAGACACCAGGTAGGAGAAGGGTTCTCAGCCCTGTGGCCAGCACACTCACCCAGGAGCTTTAAGACTCCCCAAGTCCAGCTTCCACCTGGACCAAAGACACAAAAATCACTGGGGTAAGACTCAGGCCTGAGATTTCTGAAGCTCCCCCAGGTAAGTCCAATGTACTGCCAAGCTTGAGAACTCTGGGAGAAAGGGGCATACAAGATAGAACAGCAACATGGAGGAGAGAGGAACTGATTCTGCCTAGAACAGGTTATGACCAGGGGAAATGGAAGGAAAGAGAATTACTGTTAAAAGGAAAGAGACTAATGAACACTGGTTTACAAATGCCTGATGAGACTAGAGAAACATACACGCAGAGAAAAGAAAACTGGAAGATACCAAAGCAAAAGATGAAAGAGTTTCAGAGGATGGGGCAAAGCATTGACAGATGCCACACAGAGAGGGTGGCCTTGCTAGAGGCCAAAGATTTGAGGGAACAAGACGGGTAAAAACCTGAGGTCTGAGATGTACCCATGAGGCAAGGAAGGGGAGGGAGGAAGGACATTTCTTTAAATCTGATTTTCTGATTAAAAAAAATTGTTATACAAACTCATTGTAAGAATTTTCAAAAGATAAAAAGGAAAAAAAAGACATTCCTTCTGCACAGCAAAGGAAACCATCAACAAAATGAAGAGGCAAACTAAATGGGAGAAAATATTTGCAAATCATATATCTGATAAGGAGTTAATATCCAAAATATATAAGGAACTCATGCAACTCAATAACAAAAAAAGTCCAATTAAAAAATGGGCAGAGGACCTGAATAGACATTTTTCAAAGAAATACAAATGGCCGAAAGGTACAATGAAAGGTACTCAACATCACTCATCATCAGGGAAATGCAAATCAAAACCACAATGAGGTATCACCTCATACCTGTTAGAATAGCAGTATCAAAATGAATAGATAACAAGTTCTAGCAAGGATGGGGAGAAAAGGGATCCTTCTCATACCATTGATGGAAATCAAAATGGTGCAGCCACCTTGGGAAACAGTATGGAGGTTCCTCAAAAAAATAAAAGTAGAACTACCCTATGGTTCAGGAATTCCATTTCTGGATATAAATTTGAAGGAAATGAAATCACTACGTCAAAGAGACAGATGCCCCCCATGTTTACTGCAGCCTTATTCACAATAGCCAAGATATGGAAACAACCTAAGTGTCCATAAATGGATGAATGGATGAAGAAGATGTGACATATATACAATGGAATATTATTCAGCCATGAGAAAGAAGGAAATTCTGTCATTTGTCACAACAAGGATGAATCTTGTGGACCTGTTGCCAAATGAAATAAGCCAGAACAGAGAGGGTGCCTGGCTGGCTCAGTAGGTGGAGCATGCGAGTCTTGATCTCGGGGTTGTAAGTTTAAACCCCATGTTGGATGTAGAGATTACTTAAAAATAAAATCTCAAAAAAATGTTTTAAAAAAGCCAGACAGAGAAAGACAAATACTGTATATCCCTTATAAGAAGAATCTTAAAAGAAGGAGGAGGAGGAGGAGGAGAAGGAGGAGGAAGAGACTCGGTGGTGGTGGTGTCAGACTCATAGAAACCAAGTATAAAGTGGTTCCAGGGGCTGGGGAGGTGGGGGAAATGGAGAGGTTGGTATAACGATACAATCTTTCAGCTATATGATGAATGTCTCCAGATTTAATGTATAATAACATGGTGACTATAGTTGATTGCACTGTATTGTACAACTGTAATTTGCTAAGAGAACAGACGCTAAATGTTCTCACAAAAGATACGATAAATACGTGAAGTGATAGATGTGTTAATTAACTAAATGGGGGGAATCCTTTTCAAAGAAAAAAAAATTTAGATAAAGAAACAAATTTTTAAAAAGGCACTCCTAAAAAAAAAAAGACACTCCTAAAATATTCCTTCCAGTCTTTTTTTCCCCAATACATACACATGGCACTGGGAAAAAAAGGGGAGGATCACATCACATAAAGAATTTTGTATCATTTTTTTACTTTAGATGTTCCAATATCCTTGGATATAATCATGTGCCTGTGGTATATTTCAGGGAGGAGAGAGCAGGAATAATGAGCTATCTATCTATTTATTTTATTTGAGAGAGAGAGCACGAGCGAGCACAAGCCGGGAGGAAAGGGAAAAGCAGACTCCCCACTGAGCTGGGAGCCCAACACGGGGCTTGATCCCAGGAACCTGGGATTGTCTGACCTAAGCTGAAGGCAGACGCTTAACCAACTAACCACCCAGGTGCCCCATTAATGAACAATTTACACCAATAGTTGGGAATTGGTGTTAATCACTAGTGGTATTTCCTGGTACACAGGAGAGGGAAGAACATCAGACAGAGCCCCCAGAAGGCTTCACTGGGAGAACTCACAGGCGCTGCTGAAAGCAGGCACCTTCTGGGGCATCACCCCCCATCCCCAACTACAGAAACATCCTGGTCCTTCCAGCCCAGGGGAGTTTGGTCATTAATACAAGGTCCAAAGTAACACTGTCACCAGGAGCCAGTTTTCAATTCCACATTTTTCTTTTTGGCAGAGTGATTAACAGCTTGAAAAAATGTCCCCCAGAAACAAATCATTAATCTTGGAGAGGTGTAAGGCTTAAATAGCCTTAATGCATATTACAGTAGGTCAAAGTGAAACCCACAGCCTCCCAAAATAAGGGCAGTGACCTTAGGAGACTCTCCTCTGCGCAATTTATTTTTGCAGGGTTAAGAAGTTAATAAGGTTGAACAGGTGCAGGGACTGGGTGCGATGGACGGTGGGTGGGGGGAGACTCTCAGGTGAATATAAAGATTGAAAAGAATGGAAGGTGATGCATGGTAACAAGTCATGTAAATGCTATCTCCAAGCTCACACTTCCCCCAGGGACACCTGATTACAGATCTTAAATCTTTATAGTAGTAGACATGTACACCCTCCCTCTCTCCCTCTACTGACCCCAGAAAACAGCAAAAGCAAAACAAACACCAGCCTTGTAGGCCCAGTGCCCACAGCATCTCTCACACTGAGCTGTGGACCCTCCTGCCAGTCACCTCCAGCCTGTTTCCTCTAGTCTAGGTGACCAAACGTCCTGGCATGACCAGGTACACCCATCATTCTAACACAAATCCTGATTTGTATGGTACATGCTCACCCTACTCAGCCACCAGATAAAGGGTTAGAAGAGATCAGGGACTCTCAGACTAGGGTCTCTGGAGGCCCTTGGAGATTACTGGGGTGGAGAGGAGGAGGAGAGGGAGAAGAAGGGCTCCACAGTCAGGGTCCTTGTCCCCTCTCCCCACCCCCCAAACTCACATCTCCCAGAACCACTCGGAGTTTGTCTGTGGTACATGCTGACTTGCCTGGTAAGCTTCCACTTGAAGAAAGGTTTCTTCTACTACAGTGTGTTTGAAAACCAGAGGCTACAGTCTCCAAAAAGCTCCCAACTCCAAAAGGTATCATTCTGCTGTCTGGTTCTAAAGCTCCGCCTCCTGAGGAAGGAGCACATGGTGGCCAAAGGTGCCAGACACAGGCCCCAGAAGTCTACTGAACTGTGAGATCAGGAGACAACAGGCGCTGCTGAGGGAAGGGCACTCGTCTAACACCCCCAGTACATCAGTGCATAAAACAGAACAAAATCATTTTGCCTCGAACCCTTCAGAATCTGAGGTGGTAACAAGGACTGTTCAACACTATTCCATTTCTCCTCCTTCCAAGGCACATGTTTTGGTTGAATTTCCCCAGGAAGTCAGCTGTGGTCACATCACTTGTCTCAGCGAAGGTCAGTGGATATGGCATGTGTCACTTTGAGAGCCAAACTGCTATCTGCAACATTCTCCTCTGATCAGCCCGTGCCACTGGGTGCAGCAAACAAGAAGCAGGGCCCCTCGCTTTCTGAGGTACACACAACAGGAATGACAAATAAACTTGTATTGTTTTACACAGCTGAGCATATGGGCTATTTGTTACTACAGCACAACAGAACCCACCCTAACCCTCCTAGAGATATTTCAGATGAATTAGAAGCAACTCATTGGGAAGGATCTGTGTACTCTAGCACAGTGTTTCCTAAAATCAGTTCCAAAGAGCACTGGCTCCATAAGACATATGTCATCAAATACACCTAGAAAAACTATCTACTTCAGGCGCCTGGGTGGTTCAGTCATTAAGCATCTGCCTTCGGCTCAGGTCATGATCCCAGGGTCCTGGGATCTAGCCCCGTGTCAGGCTCCCTGCTCCGCGGGAAGCCTGCTTCTCCCTCTCCCACTCCCCCTCCCACTCCCCCTGCTTGTGTTCCCTCTCTCGCTGTCTCTCTCTCTGTCAAAATAAATAAAATCTTTAAAAAAAAAAAAAAAACTATCTACTTCATCTCTCTCCCGAAGGGCCCTAAGTTTTAGATACTAAATGTACTACAATAAAGAAATAGTTTAACTTTATTTAACCTGAACTTTTCCTACATGAATCTGACCAGGGAATGTACCATTCACAGCACCCCTACTGACAACCTGAAAATCACAGCTGCAGTCACTTCAAAAAGCATTTAGATGAATATCAAGACTCAAGCTTATTCTTAGTAACCAGATGGGAACCAATTCAGAGATTTCGGTTGCCTGGGTACAGTATTATTTTTTTAAGATATATTCATTTATTTTAGAGAAAGAGAGAGCATGAACAGGGGCAGGGGCAGAGGAAGAGAGGGAGAAAGAGAGAATCTCAAGCAGACTCCCCATTAAACGTGGAGCCCAACATGGGGCTCGATCCCAGGACCCTGAGATCATGACCTGAACCGAAATCAAGAGTCTGACGCTTAACCAAATAAGCTACCCAGGTGCCCCTACAGTATTAGTAATTTCATGGTATAGCTACTTCAGGAAACAATCTGGTAATTTCTTTTATAGGTAACATATACTCACTATATGATCCAACAACTGGTCTCCTAAATGTTCAATGAAATGAAATGGAAACTTATATTAACGTAAAATCCTTTATGTGAATGTTGACAGTGACTTTATTAGTAATTGCCAAAAACTGGAAATGAAGCAAATGCCCTTCAATGTTGAGTAGACATACTACTATGGTTCATCCATATACAGAAATATCACTCAGCAGTAAAAAGGACCAAACTCCTGATAGATGCAATCACAAATGTGGTATGCTAAGCAAGAGAAGCCAGACTCAGAGACTACATACCACGTGATCCCATTTATATGACATTCTGGAATACCCAAAACTCCAGGAACAAAAACTGATCTGGGATTGATTGCCAGGGGCTGGGGGTGGGAGGAAAGTGTGACAGCAAAGAGACAGCATGCAATTGTTCAGAGTTTTGTATCGGGATTATGGTGGTGGTCAGTCCACTACAATTATGTGTCAAAACTCACAACTCTGTCAACCAAAAAGTGTGAACTGCTGCACATAAATTATACCACAACAAAACTGTATTATTAACTTGGTTTCAGGTATAAAATGAAGAGCCAGATGTGTTTAAGTGACCCTTTTAAGCACCATCAGGGAAAATTCAGAGCTCCTGGTCTCCATCACCTTTATTCCAATTTACTCATCTTTGCTCAGCCAGGATGATCCCACTGTTCTCTAAAACATAGTTAATCACTTCATTCCAAAAAAAAGGAACAGACAGGGTAGAAGGAAAGGACAGAAACTCACAGTTGGCCTCATTTTATGCATAATTATAAAAGCTCTTATCTATTGAGTGTTAAGTTGTGTGAGGTACAATTATGTCCCACGTTCCCTCTGTCAATCCTCACAAGCATCCTGTGAGATAGGCCTAGTTATCTCTAAATGTATTACAGACAGGCAAACAAGGTTCAGAGAAGTTAAGCAACTCACCCAGATCACACAGTTAGTAAGTGGTAAACTAGTAACTTGAACCCACACCCATACTTCTAGCAATTTGATAGTATCTTCCAAGGCTAAAAAACCTCATACTGCTAGGATGGCTACAAATAGTACAGATAGTAATATTTGTTGGCAAGAATTGGAGAAATTGGAACTCTCAAACATTGCTGGAGGAGAGGATGTAAAATGATGTAGGCACTCTGAAAAACAGTGTGGCAGTTCCTCAAATAGTTAAATAGAGTTATCACGTGAGCCCGCAATTCCACTCCTGGGGTTACACCCAAGAAAAATGTAAACATAAGTGCACACAGAAACTTATACATGAATATTCATAGCAGAATTAATCATAATAGTCAAAAAATGGAGACAACTCAAATATCTAAATGTCCAATGACCAGATGGATAAATGTGATACATTCATACAGTGGAATAAGACTTGGCAATAAAAGGAAAAGTGTTCTAAAGTTGATTGTGGTGGTGGACACACAGCTCTGAATATACTGAAAGCCATTGGATCATATACTGTAAGTGGGCGAATTATGTGGTATGTGAATCATATCTCTATAAGGCTATTTTTTTAAATGGCATTTACTTACCTCAGTTATAGTAAATTCTACATTACTGAAACTGAGTAAGAGGGGAAAAAGGAATAAAAGATCCAACACAACAATAAATCCCAAATGCTCTGTAGCTGCCTTTAGAATGCATGGTAGGATTTAAATTGGAAGCAGACTAAAACTACTAATTATATTTTTACTCAGGCTAATGTTAAAATTAGTATGTAGTCCTGAGCCACATGTCAGCAGAGAGTAGGGGAAGCACTCTAGTTAACTAGCAGGTAGATAGAAGCCCATCATAGAATAAAGAAATATAGAAGAAACCCCCAGTGGAAAAATCTATGAACAGATAATCAGTAGACGTTTCTGGAAACAGTATTCAAGCACTATCCATTAGAACATGGCTGAGACTTGGTCTACACAAGGAGAGAACAGTATCCTGCCCAACAAGACACAAATTTAAGGATGTCAATGCTAACGCGGCTGATAACTGCATTAACCGTCTCCTAAGGGAGTTATTTTTTATTGTAACACACTTGTCAAAATGTCATCACATTAGCCTGCCTGTCCCACATCCGCCCACCGATGCCTCTCAGCCGTGAGCAGTAATTAGAGTAGGAAGCAACCCCTGGATGAGTAACTGCTTTAGCCTGACAGTCCACCTGAGACTTCTACAAAGATGCTCTGAAGAGGCCACTCCTGGGGGCAGGCAGGCGGTCATGCACACACAGGTGAGGCAAGCACCCAAGGCCTCTTTACGGTCATGGGCAGCGAGCAGTAATTACATCCCAGAAACCAACTCTCCTGCTCCATCTGAATGCTGACATTCAGGAACCGTGAGGATTAATTACACATAACGAAATGCACTTCTGTTCTGCACGGTCAGCCTAATTCCTACCACAGATGAGTTTGACCTTTCCTGCCCTCTGGCATGTGCTGTCCCTTAGCCAAGACGGGAGAAGCCCTCAAAGGGACACTGAGTGGCCAGTGAATTGCGAGAGTGAGAAACAAAAATGGAATTTTTTGTCTTCTTTAAAAACAAATATGTTTCATGGATAAACAAAATGTGTGGTACACATATGTAGTGGAATGTTATTCAGCCTTAACAGTGAATGACATTCTGACACATGCTACGTGCAGATGACCCTTGAAGACATTATGCTGACTGAAATAAGCCAGTCACCAAAAGACAAATGTTGTATGATTCTACTTACATGAAATATCTAGCTACATTAACCATGTCTTATTTTCTGTATTCTGATGCTCCACACCTGGGGCCTTGCTGACCCTAGAGGGACTGCCCCTCCCAGGGTTAGCCAATTTCCAGATAGTAAACAAGATGCCTGTGAATGTGCCTCCCAAAACACAAACCAGCTAATCCAGTGTCCACATGCCACCCCCTCCTTTATCAGGCTCTGTCCACCTGCCCTGATCACCCCGGGGCCAGGTCCCAGACAGTGAGGGACAGCCCCTGTGCCCCAGAGCCCACCAAAACCACTCCCCTACCCGATCCTCAGCCCACTTACTCTGCCTCAGCCCTTCCTTCCCCTGAATCTACAACAAAGGCTCTTGCTCCCAGTCCCCCTGCTCGCTCTGCCTCCTGACTGACCCAGGTGCTTTCCTGTGTGGCTCCTCATGGTGTAGCATACTCCCCTTTTAGTAAGTATCTATCTTTTCAAAGGCAGTCATATCCTGACCCGCTGGCCTTATTGTACCTGAAGAGTAAGAAAGCCTATATTAAAACACTTAGAACAGTCAAATTCATAGAGACAGAAAGTAGAATGATGGTTGCTGGGGGCTGGGAGAGGGGGCATGGGGAATGGCTGTTTAATGGGGACGGAGTTCCAAGTGAGGATGATTTTGAGAAAGTTTTGGAGATGGATGGTGGTGATGGCTCCACAACAATGTGAATTGCTCAGTGTCACTGAACTGTGCACTTAACACGGTTAAAATGGTGTTTGTTGTATATATGTATATTGTACCACAATAAAAACATATAAATGGATAAACAAACAAAAGGAACATAGTATGTACCTTTGATATGAGTTGATGAAAAGGACCCTTTACCCCTGTGGTCTTCCTCCCCAAAACCCATAACCCCAGTTGAATCATGAGAAAAACATCAAATGAACCCCAATTAAGGGACCTTCTACAAAACACCTGACCAACACTCCTCAAAACTGTCAAGGTCATCAAAAGCAATGAGAGTCTGAGAAACTATCACAGCCTAGGGGAGCCTAAGGAGATGTGGTGATGAAGTGTGTTATAATGTGGTGTCCAGGATGGCATCCTGGGACAGAAAAAGGACATTAGGGAAAAGCTAAAGAAATCTGAATAAAGTATGGATGTTAGTTAATAGTAACGTATCAAATGTACCATATTATTGTCAAGTGTGCACAAGAGGGGAAATGGGATGTGGGGTACAGGGAGAACACTCTCTACTGTATTCATAGCTATTCTAAAATAAAGGGTTATTAAAAAGAGAGAAGGGGTGGCATATGAGGATGGAACACACATCCCCACACATCCTCAGACTAACAGAGATGCTGTCTACAACACAATTTATTGCACCTGCTCATTAATGAGACAATAAAAGCCCTTGGGGAATAAACACGCACAGTGTAGCACCTGCCACCAAGCACATTCCAGGGACTGTGAAGGCTGCTGATTGAATTTCTGACACTATTATAAGCGAGTGGCACAATGTTTGCCAAACACTGCAAGTACATAATGTGAAAAAATTTAACCATTAGAGACGGTATATATCAGGAAAGAGCCAAAGTATCACACCACACACACAGAGCAGTGTCCGGATACTGCTTTCCTACCAAGAAAGGAAAGTGCCAAGTGGCTCCCCACTCTTTGCCACCCAGGACAAACTCAACCTTCATGCCCCTCGGAGCCAGGACAGAACCAAGGCATGATCCGTGTCTACTGAGCTGGGGGCTCTGGGAGGGAACCAGGGACACCAGGAGTGATGGTGTCATCCATGGAAGCCTACAGGTCACTGTGACCACAGACACTTGGATCAAAGGAAGAGTACGCTGGATTCAGAGAGGGGCACTGGGCGGGGAACCTACCCAGGAGAAGGGCAGTCAGGCTGGACCTTAAAGGGCTGTGTAGAACTCTGATATGGGCAGAGGGGTGGACCACGTGACAGGCAGGGAGGGCAGCCTGGGACAAGAGGAGGGCTGCCAGAGCATACCAAGGAGCCCAGGGTGCAGCCAGGCTAGCTCAAGGGGAAGCCTCCATACAGAGACACTACTGAAAAGTCAGTGGTTTCCCAGGGAAACACGTATGGACGAAGGTCAGGGACCCAGTCAGACCCAGGAAGTCCCACATTTAACAGTCCCTGATTTCTCCCACTGTCTCCATCCTCAGCACTTCCTTACATTTGGTTTTTACTTGGCTTGTGCCTCTTTTAAAGCCCTTTAGTATGGTAATTTCCTGGACATGGATGGTCCAAAAGTCTCCACCTGCCTGGCATTCACTCCCCTTTCTGTCAACAGCCACCAATTTTCTCTTGTACATCCTCTCCTCCCCCAACCCTCTGACCTTGAGGCCTGGGTGGAATCCCCATGATTTCCAGAGGAAGCACAGGACCTAAACCTGAGCCAACTTCTGCCATAGTCACAAGCTCTCAAAACTAACAGAGTGCATCTCACGTGTTCTGCAGATGTGCCAGAAAGGCTTCCAGAAAGAAGACAAAGACCCTACATCATCCTGCTCCCATGAAAATGACCATAGAGCTGCCATGTCATCACAAGGAGTCCCAGGTGAGGCCCAGTCCGTTGTATCACCTGGGCCCTGAATCTGACAGACACCGCCTACCTTCAGGACATTCAGCCCCTAAGCTACTACATTGCTTGCTTGCTTTCTGTTTGGGCAGGTTTGAGGTGAATTTTCTGTCTCTTCCAAGTGTAAGAATCCTGGTTCACTTCTCTAACCAACTATTTCTTACTAGGTCCTGACTTCCTTGATGCATCACGTGTGTCATACACCTCTGAGGATCCCCAAAGAAACCAGGAGGATTCAGTCTGCATGTGATTCCTGCAAGCACCCAGGACTGCACTGAGCCATGGCCGAGTGAGGACAAACACGACAGGGGATGGGGATGTGGCTCCAGAAGAAACAAGGACAAGCTAAGAGAGACTGAGACACAAAGTCATCCTAAAGAACAGGACAGAACTTCAAAGGGCTGAGGAGAGGCCGTTTCTCCAAGCAGAACGTGGAGCTGGGTTTATGAACCAGAGAGACAGATAACAGCTTCTACTTGGTAAAAGATGTCTCCTCCACGTCCTCCCAGAAATGAGAAAGTAGTCTGTTCTGAGTCCAAGATGACAAGACTATAGTCTTGTCAGGCAGAAGAATTGGCTAGGTCTGTTTTTCATGAAAAAGTAATATTCTAATATTAAAATCACATTTTGGTGATTCACTATGGCTAGCTCCAACAACAGGAGATTAGAATAGGGTCTCCTTAAAAGCAGACTTGAAGCTCACTGGTAAATATTAAAGCTAAGTCAAGGACAAATGCATGGACCTGCTCCTATCCCTCTCCGCAATATTTATAGGAAAGAAAGAGGTAAACGTCCCATTTTCTGAATTCAAGCAGGAAGATAATTTCGGCTGCCTCACTGGCTGGTCCCGCAGAGGGGCTCGGAGTATCCCACATGGGACACCAGCCTCTGGCCCTGGCTTTCAGGGCAATTCTACCACCTCAGAGATGCACAAGCTTCCCAGAGGGGTCCCCAGTTCCCTGTTACAGCAGAAGACAACATAGGTTAAAAGCAGTGAACTCAGCATGCAACTGAAAATCTGCATGCATGTTGACAAATCTTATTTATCCAATATATGACATATAGTTTTAGTGTTACCAATAATAACACAAAAAAAGAGTCTGGTTTGCTAAGTAAAAATCTAATTTTAATACATTTGATTAGCCATGCAAGGGAAGTTGACTCTCACTAGCCACACTCCCCCTATATGCCCATACACACTTGACTGGCTCTGCCCAAGAAGGTGCAGAAATGAGAGACCAGGCCTCAGTTTCTCTTTGTGTAAAATGGGCATGGCAGCATACCAGCTCTAACTTTCTACACCTTTATGTGCCGAGCTGACACATTTCCTTTCTTGCACAAACATGCACCGAGCACTTTATGCACCAGGACAGATGACTACACAATGCGCACAACCACACAGAACACTGTCACACTCGACGGGCAGAGTGGTGGGGAGGAGGACATGGTGAGGCTGCAAAGGGGCCCTCTGCCAGGCCCTGAGTGCATGACTAATGTCTCCACATGGGCTCTTGGCCCTTGGAAGACTCTTAAGTGGAGTGGACTGCTGAGCACATGGCCATGTACCTCCAGTCTGCTGAGAGGAGAGAGACCCCTGATAGCTCATGTCCAGCTGATGAGCTAGAAGCTGATCTGGGCAAGCCACCCCTCCCTAAGGGGACTGCCTGAAATAATTTGGGGATCAAAGCACTTCAGAGGGTGCCTGGGTGGCTCAGTCGTTATGTGTCTGCCTTCGGCTCAAGTCATGATCCCAGGGTCCTGGGATTGAGCCCTGCATCGGGCTCCCTGCTCAGCGGGAGGCCTGCTTCTCCCTCCCCCACTCCCCCTGCTTGTGTTCTCTCTCTTGCTGTGTCTCTCTCTGTCAAATAAATAAATAAAATCTTTAAAAAAAAAAAAAGGGCACTCCAGAACTCAGTCAAAGCCAGCCCACGGCAGCTTCCACAAAGCCCTGATACCTCGAGCAGGGGAAGCAAACCCACAAGGGCAGTTCATCAAGGGGGTGGAGGGTGAACTGGGCTTGGGGGCTCTGAAGTCCTAGCAATAACCAGCTGCTTGTTCTAAGGGCACGTGTGACTGTGTGGGGGATGGCAGGAGAGGGGACGAAGCATTCAGGACCCTTCTGAGCAACAGTCTGGTTTTAGGTGAGAAGGGGCCTGCCACATCTCCTGGCCTCTCCAGCCACTTCCTTCCAACCTGTTGTAGACAGAAGCAGCAGGGCTGGTGTGCCAGCCCTTGGCCGAGCCACAGAATCGGGGCATCTGATGGCCAGAGAGGCGGACGATGTTCACAGGACCCACCTGTCTTAAAGTAGATTATGGGCCATAATGGAGAAAATGGAATTGCTTAATCAAGCTCAATTAATGCCAGACTGTCCAATATAGACTCCTGAAACCTCATATCCAGAAAGCTAATAACACATATTAACATAAAGTTCAACATTGTAATTTTTTCCATTCAAAATTAACACAGTCTTTCTTCTCTTTAGAATGTATTTGTATAAACTTGCCTACTGATCTTTCTCAGGAACAGGTGTGTAATTCAGATTATGTTCTTTCTATTTAAGAAAAAGTGTTATAAAATAAATATAACATAAAATTTACCATTTTAACTACAGAGTTCAGTGGCATTAAGTACATCTGCACTGTTGTGTAACCATCACTACTACTTCCAGAATTTTTTCATCCTCCCAAACAGAAACTCTGTCCCCATTAATACTAACTTCTCATTCCCCCTCCCCTGCACCCCTGGGAACCTCTATTCTACTTTCTTTCTCTATAAATTTGACTACTCTAGGTACCTCATAGACATGGAAGCATACAGTATTTGTCCTTTGTTGCCTGGTTTATTTCACCTAGCAAAATGTCCTCACGGTGCATCCAAGTTTAAGCATGTGTCAGAATTTCTTTCCTTTTGAAGGCTGAATAATACTCCATTGTGGTATATATCATATTTTGCTTATCCATTCATCCATCAATGGACACCTGGGTTGTTTCCACATTTTAGCTATTGTGAATAATGCTGCTATGAACATGGGTGTACAAATATCTCTTCAAGACCCTGCGTTCAATTCTTTCAGGCACATACCCAGAAGTGGGATTGCTAGATCCTATGGTAATTCTATGTTTAATTTTTTGAGGAACCTCCATATTGTTTTCCACAGCAGGTATACCATTTTCCATTCCCACCACCAACACACAAGTGTTCCAATTTCTCCACATCCTCACCAATGCTTGTTATTTTGGGGGGTGTTTTCATTTTTTATAGTAGCCATCCTAATGGGTGTGAGGCGGTATCTCACTGTAGTTTTGATTTGCATTTCTGTAATGATTAGTGACGCTGAGCACCTTTCATGTGCTTACTGGCCATCTGTATGTCTTCTTTGGAGAGCTATCTGCTTAAATCATTTGCCCACTTATGAATTGACTTGGTTGTTGCTGTTGTTGCTGGGTTGTAGGAGTTCTTTACATGTTCTGGATATTAATCCCTTTTCAGTTGAAGATTTATCAATATTTCTCCCATTGCATAGTCTGTCTTTTCAGTCTCTCAATAGTGTCTTTTGATGCACAAAAGTTTCATTTTAACAAAGTCCAAGTGACCTACTTTTTTCATTTATTGTGCTTTTGGTGTCACACTTAAGAAATCATTGCCTAATACATAGGCAAGAAGACTTTCACCTGTGTTCTCTTCTGAGGTTTTCATAAAACATTTATGTTTAGGTTTTAGCTCTTTTATTTAGGTCATGGACCCATTTTGAATTAAATTTTGTATATGGTGTTAGGTAAGGGTCCAACTTTGCTCCTTTGCATGTGGATATCTGGTTCTTCCAGCACCGTTTGTTGAAAAGACTGTCCTTTCCTCATTGGTCTTCTCACCCTGCCAGAAATCAGTTAACCATCTATGTAAGGGTTTATTCCTTGGCTCTCTATTCTGTTCCCTTAGTCTATACATCTACTCTGATGCCAGTACCATACTGTTTTGATTACTGTAACTTTGTAGTACATTTTGAAATCAGGAAGTGTGTCCTCCAACTTTGTTCAAGATTATTTTGGCTATTTGGGATCCCTGGATATTCCATATGAATTTTAGATTTTTTTTTTCTATTTCTGTAGAAAAAACCATTGGGATTTTGACAGAGATTGCACTGAATCTGTAGATTGCTTTGAGTATTGTCCCTGTAATAGTATTAAGTCTTCCAATCCATGAACACAGGATATCTTTCCATCTGTCTGTATCAGAAATGTTTTATAGTTTTCAGCATACAACCTTTTGCCTCCTTGGTCAAATTTATTCCTCCGTATTTTATTCTTTTTGATGCCATTGTATATGGAATTGTTTTTTTTATTTTCTTTTCAAATTGTTTATTGCAAGTATACAGAAATACAACTGAATTTCAAGGGTTGATTTTATATCCTGCAACTCTGCTGAATTTATTTATTGGCTCTAAAACTGTTATTGAGAATTCTTTAGAGTTTCCTACATAAGATCATGTCACTTGCAAAGAGAAATAATTTTACTTCTTCCTTTCCAGCTTGGATGCCTCATTTCTTTTTCTTCCCTAATTTCTCTGGCTAGAACTTCCACTACTATGTTGAATAGGAATGGCTATCCTTTCTACTTTTGGAATATTAAAATGTTCATTGTTTTAATAAGTAACGAGTGAAAAAAATTTAATATTTTACCTGGTAAAATGAAGAGGTGGAAACTATGTAGTTACACAAAATGTTTTGGAAAGGATACTGAGCCCAAAACAAATACTGATCAAAAACAAAAGTCCAAGAATTCTGCTGAGTGCCTTTGAGGAAGCTCTCCTGCAAGCCCATGGTCCTCTGATTCTCCAGGCAATAGTGTCCTCTCCACACCCTACTACAGGTGACGCGTGGGACAAGGGAGACTGGGATTCCACAAAGCCGATCAAGTGGGCCACCAGTTGAAGGCAAGTTGAAAATCATCCAAATCAAAGTCAGTTAAGTGAGGACTTGAGCCCCAAGTAGCACTCTAACCAAGAAAGAAGGGTCAGTTCCCCTAAATGCCATAATCCCAAAAAAGAAAGAAGAAACATAACAGTCTACGAGCTTAGATGCCAGTAGAGAAGGCTCTCACCTGTCTGACAGAGTAAATAAGATGGAAGCACATACGGGCTCTAGAGAGGCTGGCACATGCCCCTCCCCCCACCCAGAAGAATGGACATTATAACCATGTCATCACCCCTCACTCACCGGCCCCCTTGTCACTTGGGTCCCCATGGGTCACACAGAACTTCAGGAGCCTTGCCCTTGGTCTCTCCATCCCTACCCCTCTCATGTATGCCACATATTGAAAAACATGACCAGGAACAGACAGGAGTGGCAAGCAAAAAAGGTGTGGAGGGCAAGAAAGTGGCAGCAGGAAGGGGAAAGAGCTGAGATCAGGAAGAGCCATGAGGAGTCAGACTGCTAAAGCCAAGATGGAAGCCCTGGGATCCACAGGGAGAGAGGTGCTAGAGTAGAAAGAGCACTGAACCAAGAGCCTGGCTCTCAGCCAAGCAGCCTTCTGCCTTCTCATATCCATAGGGGCCAACATCCAGCCCATCCAGTCCACCCATGGAGTGTTCTAAGGATAAATAAGGTAATGCACATGCAATTGCTTTGAGAACTCTGATGCACTCTACAATACAATGTCGCTCATGGACAGCCATGGACCCTACCCAGTGCCCATTTATCTCCTTGGATGCTCTATGCCCCTTCTCCTCCAGCACCCAGGTGAGGCTGGAAGGCATCCTGCTCACTGTGGTTCAGTAAGAAAAGCCCTGGCCAGGAGTCAGAGGCCTAGGGGTCTTTTCCCAGCTCTGCATGGATTCAGCTGATGACCCTGGGGAGAGCCTTGCTGCCTTGATGCTCAGTCCTACCATCTGTTGGGGATCAATATAGATCTGTGGTCCCCATCTAGGGGAAGGGACAAAACACATGGCAACATCAATAAAAATGGAAGGGGAGTGACAAGCACAAAGGAAAAAAGGTGCTTCACCTTTCACACCAGTGGTTCTCAGAGAGTGCTCCCTCGGTCAGTAGCACCAGCATCCCCTGGGAACTTGTGAGAAAGGCTGCAAGAAAGCGAGAAGGCCCCACCCAGACCTAGACCCACTGCATTGAGACTCAGGGGCGGGGGACAGCAATCTGCACTTTCATAAGCCCCAGGTGATCTTGATACATTCACAAGTTTGAGAAGTGCTCCTCCAGATACACACACACACACACACACACAGAGATTCTGGTTCTGGGCCTGACTTGCTGGTGTGAAAACAAGCTTCATGAGCTCAGGTTAAGAGAGCTGGTTCTGGGGTTAAACCTCTGCTATGTTTCAAGCTATGACTTCATGGATAGGCTGCCTAACCTCTCTGAACCCCAATTTTCAACTGTGAAATAAGGACAAGCCATCCCCTACATCTTAGGGTTGTTGTGAGGGAGAAGAAGCCATGCCCACGACGGTGTAGCACAGAGTCTTGGGGAACCACCCGCCATCCGCACTATTACTCTTCTGTGTCCATCTCCACCGTGTAACTGGGGATCACACCTCTCTGTGGCCAAAGCTGTGGGTTTTCATAGGATTAAAATGGAAATGTTCCTTCTGCCCTGAGTGCTCCTCCATGTCTTCCTATCAGGGGAGACAGAACACCTCAGCCTGGCGGACACACAATTCCTTGGGACTTCCAAACTCCCCGCCCTTTCTCTTTGGCCACTGAGCTCTAAACTTGGAATTCAGAAAATGTGTTGAATCTTAATTTCTTCTCTGGGCACATGGGGCTCTCCTAGCCCAGTGCTCCCCTTTGATCTAATCTCCTCTTCATTTTTATTTTTCTAATTGTGTTAATCATGTTTTGTTTTTTTTTAATGAATCACTTCAAATTTAATTGCAGCCAGGCAGAGGAGCATTGAATAAACAGCAAATGTAGTAGAGCTCTAGTAAGTAGCTCTTTTTGTTTTCACTTAGAGAACAAGATGCCAAAGCAAGGATCCCACAACAGGATAGGAAAACAGCACCACTCTCCACTGCACGGTACCACGTCTGCACCTAAACTGCAGCTTGGTGTTGCTTTTTGACTAAGAGAGGGGGGCAGTAAGGCTCTGTTTTGCCTGGGAGATGAAAAGGTCTATTGTTTGATTTTGTGGTCGGAGGCACCAGTAACACACACCTTTCATCTGCTCCCCCATTTCTGCCTAGTAAGCAGCACCACATAGGCTCATACTGCAGAAAGGAAGTGGAAACTGAAGCCCAGTTTTGTTAAGCATAACATTTTCACTCAGAGGCTATTTCTAGAACATTCCATCCAGCAACCCAGAAGCTCATATTTCAAATCAAAAGAAGGACAACTTCTGGTGAAGTAGAAGAAATCCACACCTCCTTTCAGCCACAAAAACAAGGGCAGGAGAGCCAAGAAGTTCCAAATACTGAAATGATGTCCTTTCTTGTGCCGTGTCATATAAATGAGCCCTGATTAAAACTAGGTTTTGTCACACATCTTAGAAAGCTGGTGAGGCCAGGCAGGACTTTTTTTTTTTTTAATAGGGCAGAAAGGGGATTAAAAGTTTTCTGTCTTGACTTAGTATCCAAACCCTCTAGCCTGACAGCTATGGTCACCTTCATCATGACCTACCTCAGTGTGTACCGCATTCTCTGCAAAGTCCATGGGCCCAGGGGAAAACAGGACAGGAGCAACAGTAGAAACCCTGGAAGGGAAGGGCCACGAGTGCACTCCAGGCTCAGCTGCCCTGGAAGGTCTCCAGGGGTCGGGCAGCTCCTTTTGTGTGGGGCCATGGAGAGATGCCCCATCAGGGCTGGGGGTGGGCAGTCTGAGGGCAAGCTCGACCCCCGCATTGTGACCAAAGGACAGCACAGAGGTCTTCTGGAGTTATCTGGCCTGCTCGTACTGGCTGCGTGCTGGGCTTGGGCAGGTCCTGGGCCGGCTCTACCCAACCACCATTCCTCCCCAAAGGCTGCAATGACATTCCCACTTCCCGTAAGAACTGCATTCCCTTTTTCCTTTTCTACTGTATTTTCCTCTCCTCGTAAGAAGCTTCAAAGGTAGAAATTAGGCAAGCCATAAATAAATGAGCCAGGGAAGGAAGGTCTCCCACAGTCATATCTGTGCAAGAGCCCCGCCTGTCTGATCAACACCAGTGAGAAAGTCAGAACAGGCCAAAGGGAGAGCAAGTCTGAAAGCCAAGTGTGCCCTCGCCAACCCTCTGCCCACATCAATCATGCACATGACAGGCAGGATTCTGGTCTGTAAAAGGCTCCGTGTACCCTGTGGAACTGTGCCTCACTGTAGTGAGAAAGGCTGGATGTGGTGAAGGAACACTGGCCAACCAGAAACCTGCAGACATGGCCAGGAACCCACAGATGTGGCCAGGAACCCACAGACATGGCCAGGAACCCGCAGATGTGGCCAGAAACCTGCAGACATGGCCAGAAACCCTCAACCCGCAGACATGGCCAGAAACTCACAGACATGGCCAGGAACCCGCAGACATGGCCAGGAACCTGTAAGACATGGCCAAGCCTGTGCAAAGGAAAACAGAGGTGGAACACCAACACCTCTCCTCATTTAGGACAGGCAGGACAGGGGAAGAAAGTGTGCTATACGGGGCGCCTGGGTGGCTCAGTTGGTTAAGCATCTCCCAGTATCCTGGGATCAAGCCCCTCAGCAGGGAGCCTGCTTCTCCCTCTCCTGCTCCCCCTGCTTGTGTTCCCTCTCTCGCTGTGTTGACTCTCTCTGTCAAATAAATAAAATCTTTAAAAAAGAAAGAAAGAAAGAAAGAAAGAAAGAAAGAAAGAAAGAAAGAAAGAAAGAAAGAAAGAAAGAAAGAAAGAAAGAAAGAAAGAGAAAGAAAGAAAGAGAGAGAGAGAGAGAGGGAGGGAGGGAGGGAGGGAGGGAGGAAGGAAGGAAGGAAGGAAGGGAGGAAGGAAGGAAGGAAGGAGGGGTGTGTCTGAGACCTGGGAAGCCTGCCTTTCAGCAGCTGGTTACCAGTCTAAGATATTTAAGGTTTGTTCTTTGTAGCTCAGCCCATTGTTTTTAAGCTCTGTCAGAGGCCTTAAGCTTACAGATAGAACTTGTAGAGCCTTTAGGTGGGTTGGGGCATGGCGAGAGGCACCGAAGTAGCCCTGGGATGACTTTGAGGGGACAGGTGGGGTCTCAGCTGCTCTATAAGGCAGCCCAAGTCAAGGGGTGTTTGCAGTTGGTGCAATGTGGGCTCGGGGCTTCCCAAGCCTGTGACACTCGGACCCTCCACGGCTGGTAGCAACAAGTGGGCCCAGCCTGCCCCACCACCATGCCCAGCCTCACATTAATTTAACACAGTAGGGAGAATAATCTGTGCTTATTGTTAATGCTATAGTTATTTGGTGTTAAGTAATAGCTCGCCTTTCCCCAGAGGCCTTGGAATATCAGTCTCCTTGCTGGCAACTCCTGTGTTAGTCCTCCTCATCCCCATTCTGGTGGACTGGACCTGTCTATTAAACATGTGTGATATGGTAGGTCAGAGGAGGGAAAAACCTGCCCTGAGGCTGGCCATCCTAAAGATGGCTGGCCAAGAGGACTTCTTCCTATCGTAAGATGAGGAGTAAGCCTATTTTTCAAACCTGGCCCTAAACCCTGAGCTGGAGAAGGAAAGCAGCTGAGCAGAGTAAGGTCAGGACCAGGGATGACTCATGTACACCAGGGCTAGAGGACGGGCAGTGGTCCCAGAGGAACAAATTAAGAGCTTTCAGCCAGAGGCGCCTAGGTGGCTCAGTGTCTGCCTTTGGCTCGGGTCATTTTCCTGGGGTCCTGGAGCTCGGGTCATGATCCCGGGGTCCTGGGATAGAGTCTCATGTTATTGGGCTCCCTGCTCAGTGGGAAGTTGGCTTCTCCCACTCCCTCTGCCGCTCATGCTCTTGCACACACTCTCTCTCAAATAAAATCTTTAATAAAAAAAAAGAGCTGTCAGCCAGTGATGTTCACCTGGGAGCTTGAGCTGTCACCTCACTCATGTATTAACTGCAGCCCCAACTGTGTATTTATGGATAAGGACAGCCGGCTTCTTGAGGACTAAAAATAATAACAGAGCATACTCAAAAGCTTCAATGAAAAGATAAAACTTTATTAAATGAGTTATTGCTCCCAGAATACAGCCTATGAAAATATTTTTACAAGAGCAAACCTTGACAGACAAATGGATAAACAAAATATGGTCTATCCATACATTCCTCAAAAAGGAAGGAAATCCTGACATGTGCTACATCATGGGTGAACCTTGAGGACCTTATGCTCTGTGAAGTAAGCCAGTCACCAAAGGGCAAATACTATATGATTCCTCTTACATCAGGTCCCAGGGTCATCAGATTCATAGAGACTTCTGTAGGAGGATGCTGGGTGCCAGGGCTGGAGGAGTGGGGATGGGGAGCTGGTGTGTAACGGGAAGAGTTACAGTTTTGCAAGATGAAAAAGTCCTGAAGATGGATGCTGGTGATGGTTGCACAACAGCATGGATGTACTTAAGGTCACAGAACTGTGCACTTAAGAATACTTAAAATGGTAAAATTTGTGTGTATTTTAGTACAATTAAAAAATAGATATTTCTATGCTGCTTTAAATCAAGTTCTAGAAGACAATCAGATAAGCGTGTGACTCTGCAGTCTGACCCTCTTTGCCCCCCTGAGGACACCCGACTGGAGTGGGGAGGAGGGCACCGGTGAGGTGCTTGGGTGGCTCCCTGCAGAGCCCTACAGTCAGTCAACCAGCCCCAGTGTCAGAATACTTGGCACCACCCTCAGGCTCTGCGGTTCCTTTCCCAGAAGGGAAAGAGCACGGGGTTCTGCAGCTCCCTGACCAGACGTGGGGCGTTCTCAGGTGACTCACTCCCTGAGACTCAGGTTCCTCCTTTGCAAAGCGGATCTAATCACTTTAACACAGAGGGCTGCTTTGACTACGGGATTCAAGGAGATAATGAGGCCTATGAACACTGTGCCCGGGTGTTCCTGAGGCTGGGAACTAGGTTTCCTAGAAGCCCCTTTCCCATGTTTCAGGGCTAGACGTGGCCAGGGAGGAATTTGCTCAGGATCTGAAGGAGGCAGTGAGGCAGCAATGGCTAGTCTTTCTGGGCCAGATGTGTTTGTGGCCAGGTGCCACAGGGCCTGGTGGCTCCCATCTTGCTCTCCCCTCTGAGCTGCAGCCAGGTCTGGGCCTCCCTGGGAGGCTGACGTGTTCCCTGCTCAGATTAGCTAGCTGGTATCTCCCTGGAACCCTGTCCTCCCCGGTGACCATGTAGGTTTGTGAAGGGCGAGGCATGGAAGGTGAGGAGCCTGGTAACTCAGCACTCAACCACCGACCCAAAGGCCCATGTGACCCCCCGTGGCCCCGGCAAGGCAGAAGCCAAGCACACATCTGCAGCTTTGAGTGGACCCCCTATTGTGTGTTCTCGGGATTCCTAACATCCCACCTCCATATCAGAAGAAGGAAACGGGACAAACCAGTAGAACCTGTGCACGGGCAAATTCTAGCTTCACACTGTACCCTCAGAAACAACTGTGTGCCATGTCTCTCTTGTGAGGTCGAAGCGGTAGGCACATGGCATGCAGGACGATTCCAGAAGCTTACCCCAACAACCAGCATCCCAGGAAAGAACAAATCCCCACTGCTGGGACCCTGGCGTCAGCAACGACGAACCTCATCCCATAAGGCTCTCACGAGAGGCAGACGGCACATGCGTGAGACAGGCGGCTCGCCACAGAGGTCATGTGCCCAGAACCCACAGTGCGCTCCCAGGAAGCATGCTGCCTAAACGGACTCACTTTCCTCCTGCCGCTCTTCCAAAGGTTTAAAGCGGTTTGTGAAGAGGTCGGCTAAACTGCATGTTTTACAGATCATCTAGGTTCAATGATCTTTGTCAACACGTTTCTTCTTGATAGAGCAACTCTCTTCCCCTGTATTAAATTGACTGTCGTGATTTTAAGCAAGAAAACAGTTGTGTAATGGAGACTCATTCTCTCTTCTTCTCCCAGTACCCAAACCTACCTTCTCCCCCTCCCATTTCCTCCATGCCTGGCATTAGCTAGGGGCTGAACTACAGACTTATCACAAAAGTGACAAATCCTCCGAGAGAGAGAGACAGAGAGAGAGACACACACACGTGAACTGTTTTAGCACAGTAAATTGCGACACTTCATAATCTCAGCTAAAACTTCAATGCTGCTCATTTTTTTTAAAGTCCAGAATTAGGAGTGCCTAGGTGACTCAGTCAGTTACGTGTCTGACTCTTGATCTGAGCTCAGGTCTTGATCTCAGGGTCGTGAGTTCAAGCCCCGCGTTTGGCTCTATGCTGGGCATAGAGCCTACTTAAAAAAATAAAAAATATATAAAATAAATAAAAGCCAAAATTACTAGATTTAGAAGTACCAAAGTTGTTTCCTGGATTATTTGATATCTCATTCTGCCATTAAGGAGATGTGTGACCAGAATGACTGGCTGGTTCTCACGGAACATCAGTCCCGACCAGAACAGGCAGGCCCTGCCTGGTCCACGGCTCTACCTGAGAGCACTTCTGCCCCCACCCCACATCTCTGTGGCTTCCCCATTGGGCTTTCCACTTCCCAAAGCCTCCCCGCTCACCTTCCCACTCTCCATAGCCTCAGCGTCCCCTGAGGCCCACAGACCTTGTTCCCTTGGCAGATGAGGAAGTAAGGTGAGAGGGAGGGGGGGCAGTGACTGGCTCAAGGTCATGCACTAAATAGTAGCCAGACCCCAGCTTTCTGGTGGTGGAGTTCACAGAAGTACCAGCAGTGTGAGCTAGGAGGTCAGGCTAATCCATTCTTCCAGGGGAAGTCAACAGTCAGATGTCCTTCAAAAAAGGTCCCTATCCTGTTGCTTCATGTCAACAGCATGCCTAATCCCATCTTACTGCTCACCCCTACAGCACCTGGCAGTCCTGGGCCTCACTCCTATCTCAACATCTCTGCTCCTTGATGCTGAGAACCCGGACCTCTCTAGGCTCTTGCCTCACTCTTGTGGCCTCTGGGCTCCTCCTCCATTCAGCCATCATGGCAGGTGCTTCCAGAAGGAGTACCTGAGCCCTTCTGCCTAGTTCCTCCATCACCTGCCTTAAGTGCGCCACCCCCTCCTGTGGTTTTAACTCTAAACCATGTGTTGAGAGCTCTATTTCCAGTCTACATCTTAGCCTGTTCTGTCCAAGCACTTGCTGATGTTACATGTAGCACAGGTACAAACCTGTACATCTAAAACAAATCACAGAAAACCCTGTCTTCCTCCTCTCTCTGAGCCTGATCAACTGCCTGTTCTCCCTGTTTCATTTACTCAAACCAAAAACATGGGGCTCATTTCAGACTTTCTCCCTCCCCTGGTCCCCACATTCAACCCAATCATCAAATCTCGCCTTAGGGACTGACTTTAAACCCCCTAGAGGGGTCACTCAGGCAGCCTTCTCTGCATTCTAATGCTATTACCTGCCTGGATTACTAAAATAACCTCCTAACTAGATGCATGGTCCCTAACCACACCTCCCTGCCATCTACCACACTGTAACCACAGTGATCATGTCCTACTGCTCTTTAAAACCATCCCATAGCTTCCCACTCGAGGAAGAGGATAAAGTCAGATTGACCCCCGTCTTCCTTGCTTTAAGAGCCCATGCCTGAGATACAGGCTGGAAATGCCCAGCACTCACTTTCCCAGACTCTCTTGCAGATCCTATGGCCACATTCCCACCAGTGAGATGCAAGGGGAAGATTTTCTTCCCTCATAAATGGAGAGCAGCTCCAGGAGCCCTGGCCCTTCCATCCTATCACTGGACTTCGTCATTAGAAGACACAATGCCTGGGCTGTATCACCCATCTTCCAGTGTGAGGGACATACTGTGTGTGGTAGGGAGAGCAGAGATGTAGGAAGAGCCTGCATCCTTGATGACATCTTTGAAGATGACATCTTTGAGCCCTAGACCAACTCTGGGGCCACTTATTCCCAGAGATCTTGAAAATGAGATCATGAGTTTCCCTATGATTTAAACCACCTTCAGTTGGGTTTTTGTTAGTTGTAGCCAAGAGCATCCAAATGACATATCTACTTGACTACATTAGTAGATTGCTCTGAACTTTCCCCCAGACCATTTCTTCTGCCCACTCGGAATGCCATTCCTACCTGCTTAGCTCTCAGGGCAGGGCCTCCTCAGCCTGGGCACATGTCTGTCCTATCATTTGTTACATCATATTCCAACCATTTTTCTTCCCCACCAGACAGAAGTTCGCTTGTGTCTGGTCCTCTCTTGTTTTCTCAGTGCCCAGCCTGGGTCAGTGGCGTGCCATACAAGCTCATCGGCTATATCTCATTTCTCTAACCAGACAGTAAAGCAATGCTAGGCCGTCCTTGGTGCTATAATTAAGCCCCACGAGCTGCCACAGTGATTAGAATGGATTCATTTTGAGACTTTTATATTGTTTCTCCTTGTCCAGGTCCTAAATCAAATGTTGTCCAAGTTGGGACTGATAATCAGCTATAATCGGTCAAAGTAGTCTCCTCATTTAGGGCACCTGCACTAGAACTTAACTGTAGCCAATTTACCTTCCTTAGCCTTTTCTGGGGAGCCTTACTTCATGGACTTGGAGAGACAGGAGTAAAGGAAAGGAGGGAAAGAATTCCAAGTGCGACACCAGTGGCCTGGGACCCTGACAAGTCAACTAGAAGCCAAACAAAACCACACCTCACCCAGCGCCATGATACTGAGCCATCACCAGGCAAGCCATACCCAGCAACCCATTCACCAAACACAGAATTGCCCTTGAAGCCTGAACATCTTCCTGGAATTGTGGAGCTGGCCCAGCTGTGCCAAAGCAAGAGCTCATTGAATTGCTTATTGAACCAATGGAATCCTCATTCAGGTTTCTAAGAAGAGGTGACAGAAGGGTGAGGAACGCAGGAATACCATTGGTTTTTGCATCTTTAACGCTCTCCATGGCCAAAATGTTTCTTTCTCTTTTTTTAATTTAAATTTAATTAGGCAACATATAGTATATCATTCGTTCAGATGTAGAGTTCAATAATTCATCAGTTGCATATAACACCCAGGGCTCATCACATCACGTGCCCTCCTTAATCAGAGCCATAGTGTTCTAAGCTCACCTCTCCCCATCTGCAATGGCCCCTCAGCTCTCCTGATGCCTGCCCCCTGCACAGGCTGGTTCCTCCTCTCCCTCTACTTGTTCCCCTCTGTGTTTTTCTTCAACAAGGCCCAAGCTATGTCGTCTCCAGTTTTCTACCCTCTCCGGGGCTTCACTCTGCCTTCACTGCTGTTTGTAACACCTCTCAATTTAGCATCATCTGTGAATTTCATTAAATTGCTGTTTACTGATGCTTCCAGCATCATTAATAAAGATGTTAAACAAAACCCAGGCTTGTAACCAACGCCTGCTGCAATGGTAGGACACCCCCTCTCCACTTCCCATCCTGCCATTTATCATGGTCGCCTCTGTGATTTTTATCTCTGCCACTGAGCCATCCCCCACCAGCTTTCAAGCCTAGTGGCAGGGCTCAACTCTCCTTTAATGGAACTTAATTCTGCAAGTAATGTTTTCTCCAGAGGCCCCACAGATATGCATAAATGGGTGTGTTAACCAAAGTAGATGCATTCTTTACAGAAGACCAGAGCCAAGCAAAATCGACCCACAGGCCACTAGCAATCCCCATGCCCTGAGAGGGGACAGAGTTGAGCAGAGAGCTCCTGCCCCCTGCAGAGGGAGCGAGCGAGCCTGGGAGAGTGCCTGGTGGGTTAAGGACAGCAATAACTCCACCACGTGGAAACAGGGTTTTTCTCTTTTCAATTAAAAAGAAAGTTTCTTACCTGGATTTATAAATTAATTTTTTAATTTAAAATACTATGTCCAGGTGGCTCAGCCGGTTAAGTGTCTGACTCTTGGTTTCAGCTCAGGCCATGATCTCAGGGTCCTGGGATCAAGCCCTGCATTGGCTCCCATTCAATGCAGAGTCTGCTTGAGATTCTTTCCCCTCTTTCTCCAACCCCCCCCCGCTCCTCCCCCTGCTCACACTCACACGTGTATGTGCGCATGTGTGCACATGCACAAATACTTTCCCTCAAATAAACAAATCTTTTAAAAATAAAATATTATGTTTTATAGTGATTCATGTTTTAAAAACAGGGACAGTCAAAAGCTCTGTAGCGTTTCTCCCTACTTGAACCAAGAGAACTTCAGTAGGAAACCCAACTTCCTCCCCTTGACTCCTCGCCTGGAAGAAGCTCAGCAGACTCCACCTCCCCACTTTGTCCAGCCCGGCCCAGATAGCTCCCTGAGTTGACAGGGTTGGTGGAGAGTTTCCTCCTGCCCGTGCCAGGAGGTGTCAGGAAAAATCTGCTAACTGCCCTGCTTAGACCATTTGCTCCAAGCTCAGATGTTCATTCTAATTGTTCAGTTCATGTCACTCCAGCCAACACTGTCTCCCAAGGACTTGGGTTCCAGTACCTACCATGCCACTCATTAGCCGGGCAACTTTGGAAATAGCACGTAGCCTCTCTGGGCTCAATTCCCACAGACAAGAATGAAAAACTGAGAAGACCAGTGGTTCCCCATTTTGGACTCTAAAGGACCAGTTGCATTAAAAGTCTTAGAATATTATTACTAGGTTTATGCTCAAAAAACATAAAAGCAGGGACTCAAATAGATAATTGTACACCCACGTTCACAGAAGCATAATTCACAGAGCCCAAAGGTGGAAACAACCCAAATGTCCATCGATGAATAAATGGACATGCAAAATGTGGTCTATACATACAATGGAATACTATTCAGCCTTTGAAAGGAAGGACATTCTGACACGTGCTACATCATATGGTATGATTCCACTTATTTGAGCAGCCAAATTCATAGAGAGACAAAGTAGAACAGAGGTTACTAGGGGGCTGGGTGAAGGAAAGGATGAGGAACAATTGTTAAAAGCGTACAGGGTTTCTGTTTGGGATGATGAAAAAGTTCTGGAAATGGATCATGGTGGTAGTTGCATAATACCGTGAATGTTAATGCTACTGAATTGCACACTTACATATGGCTAAAGTGGTCAATTTTGTGTTATGCATATTTTACCACAATAAAAATAACAAATCAACTCATAAAACAAAAGCGATTTTAACACCAAAAGCAAAGAGTGGACAGAAAGCTCAAAAGGAAGGAAAACCTGCCCGGGGACAGCTGAACCCTTGACTCAGATAACGTGACACAGAAGCTGCATGCACGCGCACACCTCACACTGACCTCTTCCCTCATCGCGCCCAGGACCAGGGCCAGAGCCACCGGCGCTGGGCCAGGTACTGATGGTGCACATCTCTCCCCCACTCAGTGACAGCACATTGGTGGCTTGGCATCCTCCGTGATAGATATATTTATACCCCCAATTGGCATATGCTGTCAGGGCTTTTTTCTAGAGAACTGACCATTACGCATTTGCTAACACATCCCTGTAGCCAAAAGTTGGTCAGGTTGCCGAAGTCACCTGCACATGACCTGGCTGGAGGGAACTTCAAAATTTGATGACCTCTTGGTTTTCCTATAGTCCAGAAATACCTCATGATTCCAGAGGATATCAGACCATCAGGCCTCAGCTACACAACAATGGCAGGCAGACCACCGTGCAGAGGGAGAAAGACAGAACTGATCGGTCCTCTTCACCCTTTGCATAAATTACTCTCACCAAAGGCCCAAATGTTCATCCTTAGGATGAGCAGGTGGCTAAGTCAACATAGAACCAATCCCAGACAAGCACACTGAGAATGCTGGCTGTGCCCACAAAAAGACCTCATCCAACTTGGAGCATTTAGGAAAAGATGGACAAAGTGTGTGGGCTTGATTTGCGACACCTGATGCCATGGTCAGCTTTGTCCACTCTGGGTGCATCCCCATTGATGCCGGACCTCCATGGGAGCCCCTCTGCCAAACGCACTTCTGTCAGGTGACCTAGATCGCTCAGACCTTCTCCATCCACCCACATTGGCCCTCTTTCAGGATCTTCTCATCCACATTGGCTCTCTTTCAGGATCTTCTCACCCACACTGGCCCTCTTTCAGGATCTTCTCTAGCAGATCAGTAAAACAGAAGTTATTGGTAAGAGATAATTATGCTGAATTTGCCTATTGCTGGAGTTGCTTGTGCATTACACCCTTGGGACATCTGTCAACCACGTGTATGACCTAGGCAAGTATCCTTTACCTCGTTTCCTATGAAAAGACTATTCCACACTGGCATATTCCCAGAACAGCAGTAGAGAGGCTAGAGAAACAACTAAGTGTCCTCGTTATCTATTGCTGCAAGACCAACCAGCCCCAAACTCAGTGGCATAAAGCAACAGTCAGCTTTGCTTACAAACATGAAGCTTGAATAGGGCTTGGCAGGAACAGTGTGTCTCTGTTTCCCATGAGAACAACCTTGCAGGTCAGTTGCAGCCAGAGGATCTGCCTGTGAGAAGCTCACTCTCGGGGCAGGCACATGATGCTGGCTGTCGGAGCTTAGCCAGGACCATCAGCTGGGGGCCTTGGCTCCTCACAGGGGCCTTTCCCCAGGGCTACTTGGGCTTCTTCATAGGATGGTCTGGTTCCAAGGCCAAGTGTTCCAAGAGACGAAGTGCAAGCTGCCAGTCTCTGAAGGCTGGACCCAGAAACTGGCAGAGTCACATCTCTATAATCTATGGGTCAAAGCTGCCACACAGTCCAGGTTCAGGGGGAAGGAATACGCCCCCACCTCTGGATGGCAGGAGTGTCCATGAGTATGCATCCATCTCAAACCTACCACCTCAAGATATGAACTAAAACCTCAGCTCTGCTAGAGGAGTCACTTAGGAACCGCAGGATAGTCACATCCTGTCTTAGTAGAGCTTAAACTCAGGCTCCATCAAGGCTGAGTGCCCAGCTCAGTGCCTGGCACAGGCATTCGATAGATGTGTGCTGAGCTGCTACATTTAACAAGTCCCATGCTTTGTCTTTCCAATCACATCAGAATTCTAAAATTAGGGGTAGGGTTAAGGATGGCGGTAGGGATTCAGTTATTAACCAAACTAAAGTTGATACAGCTACATACTCAGTTTAGTCGCAGGTAAGCCTTACTACATAAATGCTTTATTTCCAAGCGAGATAGCTTCCCAAATTCTGTAGGTGGCACGTGCCAGCACGCAGCAGCTGCGTCCCTGCAAACAACTTCAGGGCTCCACTGCATCTTTATTGTTCACAATTTCAATATCCTAATAACACACAAATAGCATTTTGTGCCTTATAGAAACTCTGTTTTACTGTAAAATTCCATGACACACATCTTTCCAAAGGCAGATGGCTCTGCTGCATAACATTATTACGTATATAATTACCTACATCACAAATATTTTCCAAATCGAAACTGCTAAGCTTCTTTGCTGTCTCTTTTTCTTATGCTGTCTCCATAGCAACCTGCCTCCCCTCCCCCAGAGACAAAGAGAACACAGAAGACATCTTTAAATTGGCATAAATTAGAGACAAATTCTTTATTTAATCAGATACACAGCTTACTCTAATGATTACCATACACCAGAATTATCCAGAAATAATAATTGTAGCTCATAAAAACGAACCTCTGTAAACAGACCTCTCTGTTTACACTCAATGACAGGATAATTATAAAACACGGTGCTCCGTCTTCTCTCACCATTGCACCCTCGTCCCCCCATTTACCACCCTCTGTAACCTCACACAGCCACAGCACCCCTCCTTCTCGGAGAAGCACATCCAGCCCCACAGCCTTTCCTCCAGCTGGTGCAGGCCAGGCCCCACCTCGGGCACCTGAGGGTTCATGCAGGACTCTCACCTCCAGAGAAGGCAGAGCCCAGCCACACAGGTGCACCAAGCTCGATTTCAGCCACGAAACAGACTTACTAACCCAAACTCAAGCTGGGCAGAAGGTGTTAAGAATGATTTCAATTAATTTTGGTGCTGGTACAGGGACAGACCTGCAAGAGTTAAGTGACCCTGGGTCTCTCCTGTCACAAATCCTCTAGTTCATGACATGTTGAGAACACCCCTCGAGTCCCCAGAACAACCCTGGACACCGAGCAGAATCCCCAGGCAGGGAGGGCCTGCTGCCCTCCCATTCATGCACTCTGGCTCATGAAATTCCCAGAGAGTGACCACAGAGCCTGAAGGGCAGCCTCGGAGTCCAGGTGACAGTCCCCCAGCGGTCCCAGCTACCGGCTGGCCTTCAAGCACTTTATTTATTTATTTATTTATTTATTTATTTATTTATTTATTATTCTTATGTTAATCCCCATACATTACATCATTAGTTTTAGATGAAGTGTTCCATGATTCATTGTTTGTGCATAATACCCAGTGCTCCATGCAGAAATGTGCCCTCCTCAATACCCACCACCAGGCTAACCCATCC